>NC_045962.1:44079804-44251777 GCF_010909765.2 Amblyraja radiata
AGGCATGGATGAGTCTTTCAGCAGCGGGAGGTGTGAGAGAGGGTCTGATTTTGGCGATGTTGCGGAGGTGAAAGAAGGAGGTTTTAATGACATGGTGGATGTGAGGCTCAAGGGAGAGGGTGGAATCGAAGATCACGCCAAGGCTGCGGGCCTGGGGAGATGGGGAGACAGTGGTGCCGTCGATGGTGAGAGTGGGGTTATTGATTTTGCTGAGTGTGGATTTGGAGCCTATGAGGAGGAATTCTGTTTTATCGCTGTTGAGGTTTTATAGCTGACAAACGAGTTGAAATGGGAGAGGGGGGGGGTTGTGGGGGGATTTGGTGCCAAGGTAGATCTGGGTGTCATTGGCGTAACAGTGGAAGTCCAGGTTGAAGTGGCGGAGTATCTGACCAAGGGGGAGGATGTTATTTAGAATATTTAATTGTGTTAAAGGTGCTAAAGAGATCTTTTTGGATTTTGATTTGAATGTAGAAACATTAAGGATATGACTTTGAATGAAATTTGCTAACTGCAGTAGTTAGAAAGATGGCAAACTTGGAAATTGGAAATCATTACTGGCATAGAAACTGCCATTCATACTTATGTCTTTCAGTATTTCATCTTGCAAATTGTTAACCTAGCAGTAATCAGACATCTTTGTCTCTTAAGAACACAGTGTGTCAATTTCACTTCTATTGATACCTATGTGATAATTATCAATCAATATGACAAACAACCTTTTGTTACTGCAACCAAACAAAAAAGACCTTTACTTTTGAAAATTTCCAAGGGGGGAATTAAAATGTTGTTAAAATTAGTCTGAAACGCTCTTGCCCCTAATCCCCTTTTCCCCATTGATATGTTTTTTTTAATGTGATTTTCTATAACAAGATATGTCTGTGGAAAGCAAAACTACTGTGAGATGGCAAAATACCTGTAGTTTGCAAATCTTAACGCTCCTTATCCTCAATAGCTCCCTCCTCTGACAAAAAAGTGCAATGCAGCTGATGTTACTCAAGGGTAGTGATGTAGAATAGTGAGGCTAGTGCAATGTAATACCATCAATTTCAGACAAGTAGGAAATATAAAGGTTTATGTCTCTGGCAAAGTCTCTGTCTCTCTGTGGTTACATTTTTCTTCATCAGCCTAAAATATTTGTGGGGCCACATCTCAGAAGTACTTCTTTGGCTGAAATTGTTTTGGGCAATCCTGAGATTATGGAGCATATCATGCTGTATCATAGAATAAGAAAATTGAGATTCTTAGCCAATGCTGGGTCGTTTAACTGGCTATTGAACTTATCTGAATTTTTCCCCCTTTTGCTACTGTGTATTTCATGACTTTGTAGTGATTTGGTCCTAGACCACTAACACTAGTTGCTGCCTTCTCTTCATGATTTCAGTTCGCAGCACTGCAACAGCTGCCAGCAATCTGGTTGAGGTGTTTATTGACGGCAAGCCAGTGATGGTGGAGCCTGGAACCACTATTTTACAGGTACCTTTGTTCCCTATACTGGCTTGGACATAAATGGAGACGGGTTGGTTAGTAACTTTGCAGCTGATGACAAGATATCTTGGGTTGCGAAGGCTGTCAAAGCATACAGTGGGATATAGATCAGCTACAGAAATGGGTGGAGAAATAGCAGATGGGGTTTAATCTAAGCAAATATGAGATGTTGCATTTTCGGAAGTTGAATGAAAGGGGAAAATATACAATTAATGGCAAGACCCTTAACATTATTGATATGTGAAGGGATCTTGGGGTCCAAGTCCACAGCTCCTTGAAAGTGGCATCACAATTAGGTAGAGTAGTAAAGAAGGCATTTGACATGGTTGACAAAAAATGCTGGAGAAACTCAGCGGGTGAGGCAGCGTCTATTGAGAGAAGGAATTGGCGACGTTTCGGGTTGAGACCCTTCTTCAGTCTTGCTTGCTTTCATTAGTCGACATTGAGTATTGGAAATCATGTTGCAGTTTTATAAAACTTTGGTTAGGCCACATTTGCAGTTTTATTTGTGGTTTTGGTCAGCCCATTACAGGAAAGTTGTGGAGAGAGTGCAGAAGAGATTTACCAGAATGCTGCCTGGTGTAGAAGGTATAACCTATACTGGGAGGTTGGACAAACTTGGATTGTTTTCTCTGAAGCATCGGAGGTTGAGGGGAAACCTGATGGGAATATATAAAATGTTGATAAGCATAGATAGGAATGTGGAAGGTGAAGGTGGGGTCATTTGGATGCAAGGTTTAAACAAGGCTCTTCTATGCTCTCTTGGGTATTTGCAGAACATCCCAGTGCACTGTTGTGAAGAAGAGTTCTCTCGTGTGATGTCACTGATATACTGCAATCCACATACAGTGCATTCAGAAAGTATTCAGACCCCTTCACTTTTTCCACATTTTGTTACGTTACAGCCTTATTCTCAAATGGATTAAATTTTTCATCATCAATCTATACACAATACCCCATAATAAAAGGGGATAACAGGTGTTTAGAAATTTTTGCAAAGTAATTAAAAATAAATAACTGAAATATCACATTTACATAAGTATTCAGACCCTTTACTCAGTACTTTGAGGCACCTTTGGCAGCGATTACAGCCTCAAGTCTTCTTGGGTATGACGCTACAAGCTTGGCACACCTCTATTTGGGAAATTTCTTCCATTCTTCTCTGCAGATCCCCTCAAGCTCTGTTAGGTTGGATGGGTAGCGTCGATGCACAGCTATTTTCAGGTCCCTCCAGAGATATTTAATCGGGTTCAAGTCCGGGCTCTGGCTGGGCCACTCAAGGACATTCACATACTTGTCACGAAGCCACTCCTGTATTTTCTTGGCTGTGTGCTTAGGGTCGTTGTCCTGTTAGAAGGTGAACCTCTGCCCCAGTCTGAGGTTTTCATCAAGGATCTCTCTGTACTTTGCTCCGTTCATGCTCCCCTTGATCCTGACTAGTCTCCCAGTTCCTGCCGCTGAAAAACATCCCCACGGTATGATGCTGCCACCACCATACTTCACCGCAGGCCAGGTGATGAGCGGTGCCTGGTTTCCTCCAGACGTGACACTTGGCATTCAAGCCAAAGAGTTCAATCTTGGTTTCATCAGACCAGAGAATCTTGTTAAGGTGCCTTTTGTCAAACACCAAGTGGGCTGTAATGTGCCTTTTACTGAGGAGTGGCTTCTGTCTGGCCACTACCATAAAGGCCTGGTTTGTGGAATGCTGCAGATATAGTTGTTCTTCTGGAAGTTTCCCCCATCTCCACAGAGGAACTCTGGAGCTCTGTCAGAGTGATCATCGGGTTCTTGGTCACCTCCCTGACCAAGGCCCTTCTCCCCCGAATGCTCAGTTTGGCCGGGCAGCCAGCTCTATGAAGAGTCCTGGTGGTTTCAAAGTTCTTCCATTTAAGAATTACGGAGGCCACTGTGCTCTTCGGGACTTGCGATGCTGCAGAAATTGTTTTATACCCTTCTCCAGATCTGTGTCTCGATACAATCCTGTCTCGGAGGTCTACGGTCAATTCCTTCGTCTTCATGGCTTTCTCTGACATGCACTGTCAACTGTGGGACCTTATATAGACAGGTGTGTGCCTTTCCAAATCATGTCCAAATAATTTAATTTACCACTGGTGAACTCCAATGAAGTTGTAGAAACGTCACAAGGATAATCAATGGAAACAGGATGCACCAAAGCTCAATTTTGAGTATCATAGCAAAGGGTATGAATATTTATGTAAGTGTGATATTTCAGTTATTTATTTTTAATTACTTGCAAAAATTTCTAAACACCGGTTCTCCATTTTTTATTATGAGGTATTGTGTGTAGATTGTTGATTAAAAAAATTTGAATCCATTTTAGAATAAGGCTGTAACGTAACAAAATGTGGAAAAAGTGAAGAGGTCTGAATACTTTCTGAATGCACTGTAATAATTGCAAGGATATTTGAGGACCCCTTGATTTCTTTCATTGCCTCTGAAAAATACTTAATTACCTGCTAGACTATATAAATCCACTAGCTTTCTTTCAATTAATGATGTGCTTCATTATTGAATGGGGAGGTTTCTGGGACAAAGTAAGATCAAGGGTTCTCTCAATAGTCTCGAAGACGATTTGGAAGTAAGATTCAGTAATAATGTTTCTGAAATTCTTCTATGGGATCAGAATGGAAGTACCTTACTGCAACTTGTAACTCATTTGTCCATCAGTGCATTAGCTGTACATCTCCCCAATATAAATAAGAAATGATCACAATGTATCAGTGGATCAATATCATGAACAAGTAAAGGTGGAAATATGAACGAGCAAATGGCATACTGAGTTTAATTCAGACAAGTGTAAGGTGTTGCACTTTGGGAGATCAAATGTAAGAGGAAAGTATACTGTAAATTACAGTACCTTAGGAGCATTAATGTGTGGAGAGATCCTGGGGTGCAACGACATAGTTGCCTGAAAGTGGCAACAAGCAGATAGAGTGGCAAAGAAGGCATATGGTATATTTGCTTTCATCAGGCAGGATATTGAATATAAGAGTCAGGAAGTCATGTTACAGTTGTATTAAACTTTGGTTAGGCCACATGTGTGCAATTTTGGTCCCCACATTACAGGGAGGATGTGGATGCTTTGGAGAGGTTTCAAAAGAAGTTCACCTAGTTGTTCTTTGGAGAGTAGTCGCTATGCGAGGTTGGACAAACTTGGATTGTTTTCTCTGGAACATTGGAGGTTCAGCGGTGACCTCTTAGTAATAATTAAAATTACGAGAAGCACAATTGGTAGTCAGAACATTCTTGTCAAGGTGGAAATGTCAAATACTAGAGAGTACCGATTCAAGGTGAGGGGGAAGGAGATTTGCATGGCAGGTTTTTTTTCATATAGATTTTGGTAGGTGTGAGGAATGTACTGCCGGGGAAATGGTGGAAGCAGCAATGATGAGAACATTTAAGAGACAGTTTGACAGGCATATGAACAAGCAGGAGGGAGACATATTGATCATTTATAGGCAGAAGGGATTATTTTAAATTGGCATCATGGCTGACACAGACATTGTGGGCAGAAAGACCTGTTCCTGTGCTGTACTCTTCTATATTCTAAACAAACTTGTTTCTGTTTACAGGCCTGTGAAAAAGTTGGCATACAGATCCCCCGGTTTTGTTACCATGACAGGCTCTCCGTCGCAGGAAATTGCCGAATGTGCTTGGTGGAGATCGAAAGGGCACCCAAGGTGCTGGGAGAGTTTGTATTTTATAATGAGGTTATGGCTGGCTGCAAGTGTTAGAAGATATGAGCAATTGAAAACAATAAAATTAATTGGGGGTATAAGCCATCAGTGAAACAATAGTATCATCACAGGGAAAAAAGTAGAGTTAATGGATTTATCTAGCAGAGAGATAAGTGATTCTTGGACTAGAAAAGAACAGCACATTCAGCATTACGTTGGGATTACTCAGTGGCACCAAAGGATGATTATCAATGAAACATTTTAGGTACATTAAAGTAGTTAATTTGTAACTTTGGAAATGCATTTATTTTTTAAACAAATGAAAACGTCCTTTCCTCGTTAAAAACAATTAAACAAAATATTGGATTTGCCCTTCGTCTAAGCAACAATGTTGAAAATTGTGACTGTTGAGTTCAATATATTCTATTGATAATGTCAACTGAAAACCAATTTAACCCTTCCTTCTTAGCCAGTAGCTGCCTGTGCTATGCCAGTAATGAAGGGGTGGAATATCCTTACAAATTCTGAAAAAACTAAGAAAGCCAGGTAAAGTACGATGAAAACTCTTTGCGTTGTTGTGGGAATCTGCCATTTAAATGTTGCATGTCTGATACTTGCAATTTATAGTAATTGTTAACATTATATTTGAAAGATTAATCTGTATGAAATTTTCAAAAAATATTGATGGGCGCAGTGGCATTTGCAAGGGAAATTTAAAAAAAACCCATTATTATAATCAATTGGAACATAAGTTCATAGGTATGCATTGAAAGGTGTTAGTGGAATACACACTGTTCTTCAGCTAAATGTTGCTTAGACGTTCAGATACACTTTGTGTTTGTGATATTTGCTGTTCAGTTAGGTAACATAGGATGGTAATCATTATATTGTGTATTATACATGCTACACTTCGCTTTTATTTTGTGCACAGAGAGGGTGTGATGGAGTTTCTGCTGGCTAATCACCCATTGGACTGCCCCATCTGTGACCAAGCAGGAGAATGCGATCTCCAGGTACCATTGATACTAACAAATGTAAAACGTTTTGACACCAGGAGTGAAGGTATCGTGGGACAAAGGTGATGCTAGTTTGGTGACTTATACCCGATATTGCATTGATGCTCTATGCTGATGACTATTGTGTAAATGAGCTCCAGGTCCCTTTGAACAGAAGTGTGTCTGGCAGTGGTGTAAATCCCAGAGATCGAACTGAACCCCTTGAAACAGAACGTATCTGTTAAACCTCCCCCTAAGCCATAGAGGAATATGATGGACGATGTATCTTAGACGGGTTCTATTTTAACCCTTGAAGATAAATAGAAAATTATGCTGTGAACCAAAATCTCTAAGGACCTGAGGTACTGATTTTGGTGTTCGAGAATGGCAGAAAGGCCAGGTTTTGCTCTTGCATTTACCATTCTTTATTAGAAATCTTGAATCCGTTTCTTTGCAAAGCAATAAACTGCAGCACATTGCTCTTTAAATATGGTATCCTGTGCCTTGGAATGGTGGGACACATCAGTAATAGAAATATTTGTCCAAAGAGAGTTTTATCAGGGAAGTCTGGATGCTATTCATAGTAGGAAATAAGAACCACTTTCAGAAAGAAAGTTGGAGTTGCATTTTTCTAATGCATAGAATGAGGAGAGAATGCTGCAGGGAAAAGTCATTTTTAAAAAAATGAAACGGTAGTTAAGAATTAGAACTAAGTGGACTTGTTTGGATTTTCCATGAATATTGGGCAGGAATTCAACGAGTTATCATGATGAAACTGATGGAGAATGAGCATTGCCCAATGTTCACGTATAATTATTTGTTATGGTGAGATTGTGCAGAGGAAGTAGAATGAAAATCATCTGATGATGAAATTTGCCTCTGCAAATAATTACACAGGTTGTCTAAATAGCATTTTGTAAGCATCTTGCATGAGTGAGCTATTTAGTAGAGTTTTGTAAGAGTGATTTCTTAGTCAGACGATTAGGTTGTTACCATAAAGTTTCAGGAGTGATGTATTCATATACAAAGTCCTGTGCTCGGATTCAAATACTGTCGGTGCTTTCATCATGACTTCCTTTGTGGCTATATATGACAGGAACCAATTTAAATGTGAAATACTATATTTACAACCACCACTACCAACCGTGTGCACTTTCCCCTATCTCAAGTGGAGGTACCAGCTTCAGTTCCAGAGTGAGCTCAAAATGCAGGGAGGACATTTTTTAGAAGTGAATGTGTTTTGTATCTCACAATTTAAATATTGTCACCTGTTCTTGTTCTTGCTTTATTACGTATCGCTGCTGCCATTCCAATTTGATAAAGCTATCCAATATCATGATTGACAGGATCAGTCAATGATGTTTGGCAGTGACCGGAGCAGATTCACAGAGGGAAAGAGGGCTGTGGAAGACAAGAACATTGGCCCACTTGTGAAAACCATCATGACCAGGTGTATTCACTGCACACGCTGTATCAGGTTAGTGCTACAACAAATTTATTTTCTTGTTCTCAAGAAGTAGCTATTGGTTTTATTGACCTGGTTAATGGACACATTGTGGCACCACGTGTATCAAGAGGTCCGGATTCTGGTATATCTACTGGAGAAAGGATTGAACTATTGTACAGGCATTGGGCATGGCTCAGAGATAGCACTCTTTCTCTTGAAGTTCCTTGTTTCAAGAACACAAAATCCACAGTTATATCTAGGCGAGTAATGAACAAAATGAACAATTATTGCTTTATTGCAGGTGAGATCAGGTGAGTTGTTAAACTCAAGCTCCTTGCTTTATCTCTCATCAAATACCAGCAATTTTTTTCCACCCCAAATTATTAACTTTCCATTCTTCATTCTGTACTAAATGTGACACTATCTGCCAACAAAGCATCAATTTCTATACCCAACTCAGTGGCAGCTAGCTTTATCTCACTACCAGCTCTCTTGCCCTCCTTCCACCTGTGTTCATGATTGTGTTTATAGTTTGTTTGGTTGTTTGTTTGTTTGTCTTTTTGCACAAAGTCTGCGAGCATTGCCACTTTTCATTTCACTGCACATCTCGTATGTGTATGTGACGAATAAACTTGACTTGACTTGACTTGACACCTACTCCCCCTCCTCTCCCCCCCCCCCTCCCCCCCCCCCCCCCCCCCCCCCCCCCCCGCCCTCCCCCCAGACCGCCTGATGTCCAGGTATTGGATGAGTTGACATTTTCTCCCAACTAATTACTGCATGGGCCATATCCATTGTTTTCCATATCTAGGCCTACCCAGATGAGTCTCAGGAAAATGAACTCTTCTGTTCATGACCTGGGAGTTGTATTTGACCTGGAGTTGAGATTCTGACCGTGGCTATTTCCATCTCGGCATCATTGACCTCCATTACCTCTGCCTAGGTATATCATCTGCTGATGCATGCATCTATGGCTTTCTGACCTTGATTTTTTTCTTAGACTAGCCTACATCTCTTTTACAAGGATAAGATTTTCCAAAACCTTTTATATTGCCTCTGTGGTTTTGATGAATTCTGGCTCCCAGGTGAGCAATGCTACAATCAGAAGTTCTCGTCATTGATATCAAATCTATCCCAATTCTCATTCTTCCTTATCTCTGCAATCACTGCAAGCCCTATAATCCTCCGTGGAATCTACACTTCTCTAATTTGGGTCTTTTGTTCATCTTTGAACTAATTTATTTTGCCATTGATGGCTATGCTTTTAGATGTCAAAACACTTGGATCTGGATTCTCTCCTTAGTCATTGTTTTCCTTTACTTCTGCTTCAAACGTCCTTGAAATGTACATATTTTGTTAAACTTATAGTCATTTGCGCCATTATCCTGATATGTGGCTCAGCATGAATAGATTTTGATATAACACACCTTGGTTGTTTTTGATACAATAAAGGTGCTATAAAAATAGAAGTGGCTGGTATAGCTATTTCTGAGACGTTGTCAGGCAAAGTCTCAAAGTACTTCACAATCTAATGTCATGAAAGGTGGTAAAGTAATACATTGCATCAGTAATAAAAGGAGTCAAAAACTGTGTGTGATCTTGAGCATTCTTTAGCATTAATTTGATCTGCACCAAAGCTCACCATAAGAATGATGTAAGTTTTATAAAATCTCCCACACAGTGTAGAACTAATAAAAACTCCTATTTACTAAGGGTGGGGTTTCAGTGATATATTAAAATCAAGAGATGGTATGGATTGATGTTGTCATCAAAACATTACAGTCCATTATGCACAACACAGTCACATCAAATAAACTCCAATTTATTGCAGCTAAGGCAACTTTTTTAAATCAAAAATAGGAGTAGCTTAATTGAAAGTCGAATTTGTGATGTTGCTGATGAAGGCAAGTATTTCCATTGAACTGTTATGTAACTTGGTTTGTTCTTTGACAGGTTTGCCAGTGAAGTGGCAGGTGTGGATGACTTGGGCACTACAGGAAGAGGAAATGAAATGCAGGTTGGGACATATATTGAAAAGATGTTCATGTCTGAAGTATCAGGGAACATCATCGACCTTTGTCCAGTTGGAGCTTTGACGTCTAAGCCCTATGCCTTCACTGCCCGTCCGTGGGAGACCAGGTGCCGTATTTGCTCAGCTATTATGCAGTGGAACTTGTTGCAACTTTAATGTTGGGAAGCGTGAGGGCATGCACTTCAGTTAGATGAATCAAAAGACAGCATATTATTTAAATGGAGCAAGAGGCTTCAGATGAGTGAAGTCGGAGAGATCTAGGTATTTTTATGCATGAATGCATAGAGGTTATGGGGAGAAGGCAGTAGTATGGGGTTAGGAGGGAGAGATAAATCAGCTATGATTGAATGGTGGAGTCGACTTGATGGGCCAAATGGCCCAATTCTACTCTTATTCCTTATGACCTTAATCACAAAAGATAAGAGGCAAGTTACAAAGGCAAACTGCATTTTTACTTTTTTTTATGAAGGGGTTGGACTTGAAGAATAGAGTATTTATTATAATTGTACAACGTATTTGCAAGACCACACATGGAATATCGCGCACAGTTTTGATCCCCATAACTATAAAAGGATATGGAAACATATAAATAGGTGCAGGAGTAGGCCATTCGGCCCTTCGAGCCAGCAATATGATCATCCAAAATAAGTACACCGTTCATGCTTTTTCCGCATATCCATAACATTGGAGGTAGACCAAAGGGGATTCCCAAGGCTAATTCATGGGATGAAAAGTTTGTCCCATTAAGAGTGATAAAGTTTACTACTTAATACAGACAACACAAAGGGTTAAAGGTAAACCAAGCCAAGCTTTACTCAATTCGTCATGATGGCAGTGACGGGGACAAGTGCAGAGAGTATACCAATATACTTGGTGCTCCACAAGCAGCCACTCAAAGATACAGTGTTTTACAATTTCTTATATACTCTTAAAGTCAAGTAAATGCCTTAGTCATTTTTCCAAAAACTACTGCCGAGGTGCACTTCCAAGAAGCAACTGCTGACGTCTGTTCTAGTGACAGTTACCTTCTGTGGAGCAGCGATCTATGTAAGTCGGTTCGGTCAACTGCCGTTCTGTAGTTAGGTTATCCCAGGCATATTCTGTTCTGTGGTTTTTCCGAGGTTTGCAAGTTTCGCTCACATCTACACGAGTCAGCAGTATTTCATACTAGCTACTAGCAGTATTTCAGTTTTTCCTCTGTCACTAGTTTTAAAGCTACATAAGCGTTTAAGCAAGAATACAGAAATGGTCAAGTATCCCATCATGCAAGATAACCCTAGCTAATAGCGATTAACTCTGTCTTTCATTCCTTCTTTTTATCATAACATGATAATATTACAGTCCCCGCGAAGCACAGAGTGGTCAGATATATTGCATAACAAATATCAACGTAAGCACCAACAGAAAAATAGAATTGTAATATAGTATGGTTCCCTAGAGACCTCCAAACCAGCTAAATAGCCACCAGCTGTCCCCATCATTGTCGCCATCCATCAGGCTCCCAATTTTAACTTCCTGGGATATGTGAACAGCCAAGTTAGTAATGCTAGAGGACTCATCGGGGACATAGGTGCAGTATTCCTGCCCTATTATAGCACAGGTCCCTCCTTTTATTCTGCAGGGGTATAGTGCGAAGTGCAAACATTTCAGCTGTTATGGATGAGGGGGTCTTTTAGGTGTAAGTAAAGGCGTCCACAGTTTCATTGGCCAATTTCTCCAATATGGAGGCCATATTAATCAATTCCCGTGATAGGCGGGTTGTCCTGTAAAATGGGAAGGCAATCATCCAGAATCGCTCTGATTCCTATATACTTCACTTAGCCCTCACGGGGATATACAATTCAGTTAGATATAACACAGTTCGCATGTGAGGGACAACAAAGGCCAAATAACAGCATCCCCTTCAGTTGTAGGTTCACCTTTCCCAGTTCTTCTCATCCCCACGTGGCATATCAGGTAACCATGGGTATGCCCAGGATCCGCACACAAAATACGTCCCATTTATTGGACGTGGCGGGCCACTACCACTAACCTTGGTGCAGGTGCTGTTCCTCCCCCCTATTTTTAGGATTCAAATAACACATATGTTGGACGGGCGTTCCCCCGTCACTTTTATCCAGATTATTCCCCATAGCCGCGAGACTCTCTCAGCCCAGCTACTTTGTGAACGACAAACTTTTTTAGTTTGCTCTATCCAATTGCCAACTACTTTTCCAGTAGCAAAATACCTTACCAACTACTCTTCTAGTAGCAAAACCTCTTACCAACTACTTTCCTAGTAGCAAAAATATATGAATTTACGACTAACCTTTTTAGTTTTGCTCTAACCAATTGCCAACTACTTTCCCAGTAGCAACGTATCTTACCGACTTCTCGTCTGTTGATGGTCCCAGTGAAATCCTGCCGACTACGCCAATGATAAAGTTCACTACTTAATACAGACAACAACACCCCCTATTTCAGTTATCAGTAATCGCCATACAAGCTCCATGAGTCAGCAGTATATTTCCTCTGTCAGTAGTTTTAAAGCAAGAATGCAGAAATGGCCAAGTATCCCATCATGCAAGATAACCCTAGCTAATAGCGGTTAACTCTTTCAAGAGAGGCAAGACAGTTTGGGTTGTATTCTGAGGAGTTTAGAAGAATGAGTGTGATCTGATTCATACTTGAGAGACTGAGGAATTGAAGGTCACAGGGAACTGAAACAAAAGAGGCCAGCAAAGATCGCATTAATGTTAGGAAGGCTTAAGGACGACTGGTGGTATACTCCCGCTCCTGTTTTCTTATACTTGTGTGACTGAGACAGGTTAGTGTATTCAAAATAGTATGTGCATCAGCCCCACTTTGTGCTTTTAATGCAACATCCTATATGGTGTTAGGAATAAAGGAACAGGAGGAAGTCTCTCAGCTTCCTCCTAGCCAGTCAGGTATTTGGTAGATAACAGCTGATCTTTACATCGCATACCCATCTAAGTTCCATATCTCTCAATATCCTTATCCCCAAGAATTCTATTCTGTTTTCAAATTGAATGTTGATGATATTCTCAATTCTCACATATTCTCAATAGCTTCCTCAGAGACAGATCTTTCACACTTCCTTTTGTGGCAAGAAGTGCTTTTTGATGTCATCATTGTGAGATCTAACTCTAATTTTGTTATCTCCCAAAATGTTGTTAAATCTTATAATTTAATCACTTCAATATTTTTAATCGGCTTCTTTAAAGCCCATGACTGGCACTCATAGGAAGATAAGGACAGTAGGGACGATGGGCTTTGCCACTTGTGCATTCTCCTCATCAAATGGCACACCATCCTGTTTTTCTTTAGCTGACCCTTCAAAATACTGGAATTCCATACTTGATAAAAGAGTGAGAATACCTTTGTCAACGGTTGCAAAATTTAAGCAGTGGGCTCACCGTCACCATTTAAAGTTCATTAGAAAAGTCAACGAGTGGACCTTGTCAGAAGTGGCCACATTCACTCCCTGGGGGACCTGGGGAGAATGCTAGTTAGGCAACTTGTCTTTCTGATTTAACCTTTCTAGCCTGATGAATGACTGAAACTTCCCTTTCAAGAAAAGAAAGTCAAAGTTGTGTAAAGAAAACCAATTTAGTGGCTACCTGAATAAGCAGGGTTGCGTAATACTTGGAAGTGAGGTTAACCTCAACTGATAACAGTACTTGAGATTTAAATGTTTTCGGATTTTTTAATTTGGACACATTTGCCCTTTCAAATTTTTTTTTGTTCTAATTCTTCTTCAGGAAGACAGAGTCCATCGATGTGATGGATGCTGTTGGTAGCAACATTGTTGTGAGCACACGTACTGGGGAGGTGATGAGAATCCTGCCACGGTTAAATGAGGATGTGAATGAAGAGTGGATCTCTGATAAGACCAGGTGATGGATCTTAATCCGATGGATATTTTATGTAAAGTTTTACATGACATGAGACCCTCCAATTTTTTTTTTATGGTAAAGATTAGATTTGAGAGCCCCGTGAGAGTTGCAATACGGTCGTCATTGGGTGTGAAGATGGAGTTCCAGCTTTACTCTGGAGCACAATACCTCAGTTGACATGACTATATGCCATATGTTGGAGGTGGTCGTTAAACTAAAGCCGGTTTTCTCTCCATCGGATGGATGTGATCCATGGCACTATTTCCAAACATATTTTTGCCTATTATTACACTGAATGAATAGTTTAGAAGTTATGAAAGACATTACAACTATGAGTCCTTTTTGAATGATATGGAAAATGGTGACACTTCTTAAATTCAAAGATCCTGTTTAAAGCTGTTTTGGGTCTTGCTGTTTAAATAATCCTGTTAGTCTTGCTCCCTGTATCCCTGCATTATTTCTCTCGAGTATTTATTCAAATCCCTTTCAAGGTAGATTTGATTTCCTTCACACATTTTGTTCCAGATACTGACCACTCCTATGTATAAAACATGTATTTCCATAGTTAAGCTCAAGAACTACAGATGCTAGAAATCTGAAATAAAAGCAGAAAATGCTGGAACACCCAGCAGGTCGGGCATTATCTGTGAAAAGATAATCTGACCCCTCTTCCTAACGCTGGTTCTCTTTTCACTGGTGCTACTTGAGTATTTTTTACTTCGTTTTTCCATGCGTTGGCTCTTTTGTCAGTCAACTTGCTTCTGTCTATTTTCATAACTGACTTGTTAATAACAGAAATAGATGAAGTAAAGAGAAAATGTCTAAATTAATTGATTTTTAAATACATTTTCTGCAGGAAGGCCAGGGCCCCTGTTTCTCCATACCATGCTCTGTAACAATGTGGCTTTGTGCCACAGACTGCTATTCTTTGTCCTCACTTTCGTTCTCCAGCTTTGTGAATTTTTCTTTAAAAAGAAAACAAAAACTCCAGGCCTTTTTCCCATTCTCTAATTTACTTTAATTAAAATTAAATTTTAAGTAGTTGTGATTGTCTTGCTCTGTTTTTCTCTGCAGGTTTGCCTACGATGGACTTAAGCGTCAACGCTTAACTGTTCCCTTGGTCAGGAACCCAAAGGGGCAGCTGATATCTGCATCTTGGGAGGAGGCAATGAGCCGGATTGCAGAAGTGGTAATTAACTAATAGAAATTACAATGATCTAAGTTAAAGTGCATTGGAGGATGTGGAAAAACAAGGCAAAATGCATTGACTGCTTTCCACTGGTGGACAGTGGTGAGGATGGGATGCAAGGATTGTAGAAAGCTGAAATGTGCGATTTAAGATGGTTGGCAGAAGAGCCAAAGAAAATATAAGAAATTGTATATAAAGCCCATTATTATCAGGAACGCAGTACATTAAATGATGGTAGAAGCTGATTCAATAGTTTCTTCTGAAAATAAATTGGTTAAATGTTTAAAGGGGAGAAAGTAAGAATTTTGAGGCTTTTTCAAATGCTCCTCACAAACACAATGGGCCAAATGACCTACTGTGATTATATAATTCTCTCCCCCAATCTTTTCATGTGGTTCTAGCTACAGAAAATGCAGAATAAAGATGTGGCTGCTATTGCTGGAGGAATGGTCGATGCTGAAACACTTGTGGCTCTGAAAGACTTGATCAACAGGTTAAACAGTGATGCGCTGTGCACGGAGGAGATCTTCCCTATGACTGGAGCTGGGTACGTTTGATGAGGTCAATTGAACACTAATTTTTGATTTGTCACAAATTGAAGTATGATAGTGACACAATTTGAATAGTTACAATTGTAATCATATTTTTGTGACCATATCTTTTGATATTAATAGGAAACATTTCTTCAGTGGTGGGAATAAGTTACAATCTCTTAAGTTCATCTTAATAGCCTATAGGATCTGTCAGCTATTCACAACATTTTGGTTTCCTAACATTTTGGGTGATGCCGACCTTGGATTAGTGCTGAATTTCTGAAGTGCGACACATGAATTGTTACATTGTGTGATTGTGTTTGAATTGATAGGAATTGCAGCCTCTCCCTGCTAATAGAAACAGGCCAAGTATCCATTTAACGTTCTCCCACATTTCCCTCAATCTACCGTACTGGCCTTCCTTGGGTGTACGAGATGTATTTTGTGACAGTATTGTTCTGTCTTAGGACATTGCAACCCTTGGTTATCTCCACACCTTCTCCATTTTGAGGAGCTGATATTTTTGCAGGTGTGCAATAGTGTATACGGACTCAAAGCATACCCTGAATTTTGTTTGAGTTTTTTTTAATGTTGGAAACCTTTCTTTAAATCTTTCCTGCCCTTGGGGCATACTGAGAGCAACAGCTTAATGTGTGGCGAATTCTCGGCATTCATGCATTAGCGCAGCAACGAGGTGCACAAGAAACTCTTCTACAAATGTTCTCAATTGGCTCTGAATAAAACATCATCATTTCAAGGTAGACACAAAATGCTGGAGTAACTCAGCGGGTCAGGCAGCATCTCTGGAGAGAAGGAATGGGTGACGTTTCAGGTCGAGACCCTTGTTCAGACTGTGTTACTCCAGCATTTTGTGTGTACCTTCAATTAAAACCAGCATCTGCAGTTCTTTCATCATGATTTCAAGGTCAGATCTAGGCTTCATATACACAGATTAGACTGGCCTGAAAACATTCCATTCAAAACTTGTGGGGATTTGACATAGAGATGACAAACTGAGGCTCATCTGATATCTGAAGAAGGGTCTTGACCCGAAACGTCACCCATTCCTTCTCTCCAGAGATGCTGCCTGTCCCGTTGAGCTACTCCAGCATTTTGTGTCTACCTCATCTGATATTAGTCAAGGTATACATTACATATTCTATGGTTACTTTTTGAAGAGATACTGAGGCTTTTTCAATTAACTTGAACAATATTCTTTACTTCAACAAAGACCTGGTCAGTTACACAAAACACATTCTGCACCTAAGATTTTATACATTCCTATTTCTAGGAGCTTTCCTTGTTGCCATAAAGGAATGGCTAAATACCGTATGTATGTGGGTGTTTCCGTAAAGGGTACCAACCTGTGACATGGGTGACCAAATTTGAATGTTATTAAATCATAATGAAATACTACAGCATTAAAAATGGTCCTACCTGTGACCCTTTTGAGCTAATTTGTGATCAGAATCAACAAAAATTTGACAAATTTAAAAATATCAAAATTTGAAGAAAACAAACGCGAATTTGTTTTTTCCATTTATGACACGTGGGGACACTGTCTCTTATACTGATTTCTAAGCTCCCTTACAAAATGTTGACAACTAACGCACCATGAGGCCTGTAGTTCACGTCAGGGTCATACAAATGGCGTTGTTTGAAATTTTTTTTAATCGCGACAAGTACAAAAAAAGTTATAGCATTGACAACGTTAAACACCAGGAGGGACTGCAGAAAGAGACATCGATAAAATAGATGAACAAACTGCATTTTTATTTCATGATTTTAATTATTAAGTATTTCAATGAAACGCTTAAACAAAATATAAACAACAAAATAAGAAACAATAAATATAAAAACGGTTACTCTGCTTTTAATTCACACGTGACCCAATGGACACTGCTACTCACATTGTGCTGCAAAAACTTGGGGCATCAGAAAACCATCTCATTGGGTGATAAATCTTAAAAATCATAAGCATCATCATAATTTGGCTTAAATAATTATTTAATTGCAAAATTAATGTGATCTTTCAGGTATAAATTAGCCTAAGGATTTGATGTAATCCTGCTTAAATGCCACAAAAGGCAAGAAAACACAGGGACATATTTGAAATTTTTCTTTGTAAAAACAGATTTATTTATTTGCTTCATCACATTATTTTGGCTATACACCATGATCTATACTGTTTAAAATACAGGATATGAAACAATGTGAATATCTGGGGCCGCGGAACGTTTTTGAAAGTGGGGGGGGGGGGGGCTGAGCAAAAAAAATGATCACCGGCCTCTGGGGTACCCAGTGAGGGAGCGGAGCGACCGAGCGGGGGGAGAGTGTGGGAGGGTGGCACAATTATTCTGCCTCTGCCTCTGCCTCTGTCTCTGTCTCTCTCCGTCTCCCCGTCTCCGGCCCAGCTTTCTCTGGCTCTCTCTGCATCCCCCTCCCCCTCCCCCTCTCTCCCCCTCCCCCTCCGCGGATAATCACAGCGCTTCGCTCATTGCCCCATATCTCGACTGCGAACTGTGATGGGCCGTTGAGGGGAGGGGGGGTTTTGGGGGGGCATTCGGTTTCCGCCACGGCTAGTCGTGGTTTTGCCCAAAAATCATAGAGCGGAGCTCCGCTCTATGATCTTTGGTTTTGAGATTCTGGATGTGAAATGTCAAAACACTCCCCCCCCGGTTCCGTGGCCCATGTATATTGCATAAAAAACAAGAAAATAACCTGGAAGTTTGGAGGCCTTCAGTTTCACTACTGAGTGCTGATCATGTTGGGCCATTTTCTCCTGAGTGATATAATGTACTTTTGAATTAAATGTAAATCGTTCAACATGAAAGGTGCAAGATTCCAACCAGTTCATGAGAGATTTAACAAAAACCTGGAACTTTCATAGATATTTTGTCAGTTTCCTATGACAAATTGCCAGATTTATTTAAATCAGTTTTGCATCTTGATAACATTTGGAGTGTTGACCATTGACAGAAAACTCAACTGGACCAGTTGTGCATGTGGCATGAACACTGGAGGAGATCAGAAGTTGCCATTTGATTTATTTGAGTGCTTGGGTCTGGGCAGTTCCTACAACATTAAGGTTACAATGCCATCTTTTGAAAGGGTTGACTTTATTTTTCAAACAGCACCGACTTGCGCTCCAATTATTTGCTGAACACCAAGATTGCGGGAGTGGAGGAAGCTGATGTACTGCTGCTAGTTGGCACCAACCCACGCTTCGAGGCCCCACTTTTCAACGTTCGAATCAGAAAGAGGTCAGTACATGAATTGTTACCGGTCTGAGAAATAAGGATGCTATATTCTGAAAGGAACCTCCCCACATTTAACACTTTCCTTTGCTCCTTTACTTAATCCAATGAGGTAACAGACAACATTATTCCATGATATTCCATGGACACTTTGAAAATTCCCAGTGAAATGAAGTAAAAGTTGGCGTGGAGATGTGAAACAGAAAAGTAATTGGATAATCAGAAAACAAGCATGATAATGTTAGAAATTTCATAGATTTGAACCAATTTAGGTCAGCAGGCTGAGCAAATAATTGGTAAATGGGGTGATGAGTTGTGGTGTGATGATTTTGCTTGACCTTGGGTTTATTTTGGACAGAAGACAGAAGGGTGGGCAAGAGGGCATTGACATTTCAGACAGCACAGTTTAGCAACAATCTCTCGGCTTTTTCCAGAAAGCTAGGCTTGATCCTGACTCTGGAGTTTGCTCAAAGAGCTCCAGTTTTTTCCTCCCACATGCCGAGGTGGTGCTGGGCGACCGTGCTTTTGCGGTTGAATGAATGAATGAATGAAAACTTTATTGTCATTCAGATATACACCTAGACACAGTGCACCTTGAACGAAATTTCGTTGCATTTGACTCTCCAATCGGGTAAATAGTAAAAGTAAAAGTGCTAGGTGCGTCCATAAAAATGCCTCATGTGCATGGTTCTGTAAAATAAATATATATAAAAAGTTTTTTAAAAAGTGTCGATATTTAAAAAGTTCTAGCCTTGGTTTTGTTGATTGTTCAGTAATCTTATGGCCTGGGGGATGAAGCTGTTGCAGAACCTGGTTGTCCCGCTCTTCATGCTGCGGTACCTCCTCCCAGAGTTAAGCAGTATAAACAGTCCGAATTGTGGGTGTGTGGGGGCTCTGGTAATGCCCTTAGCTCTAATCAGACAGCGCTTGTACCCCATGTCCATGATTGAAGGAAGAGAAGTCCCAATGATTTTTTCCGCTGTCCTCACCACTCTCTGAAGGCACTTCCAGTCCGCAGCTGTACAGCTGCCGCACCACGTAGAGATGCAGCTGGTCATGACCGACTCAATTGTGCTTCTGTAGAAAGTGGCGAGGATGGGAGGGTGGAGGTGTAAACTTCTCAACCTGCGGAGGAAGTACAACCGCTGCTGTGCCCGTTTTGCCAGAGATGTAATGTTTGTGGACCAGTTTAAGGTGTCCGTTATATGCACCCCCAGGAACTTGATCTTTTTCACCTGCTCCACTGCTGAGTTGTTGATACAAAGTGGAGTGTGACTGGGCTGAATTTTCCTTCTGAAATCGACGACAATCTCCTTGGTTTTGTTCACATTTAGGAGAAGGTTGTTCCTGCTGCACCAGCTCACGAGCTGTTCCACCTCCTCTCTATATGCCTGGTCGTCGTTATTGCGGATGAGGCCCACTATTGTTGTGTCATCCGCGTATTTGATGATATGGTTAGTAGTGGACCTGGCGACACAGTCATGTGTCATCAATGTGAAGAGCAGCGGACTCAGGACACAGCCCTGAGGGGATCCGGTGCTCAGTGTGATGACCGAGGAGGTGTTCTTCCCCACCCGCACAGACTGGGGTCTTTCAGAAAGGAAATCCAGGATCCAGTTGCATAGTATGGTATTGAAACCTAGGGGTGCCAGTTTGCTCACCAGATGCTGGGGGATTATCGTGTTAAATGCTGAGCTGAAATCAACAAACAGCATCCGTGGGTGTTCCTCTCCTCCAGGTGTTGTAGGCTCAGGTGGACTACAGAGGAAATAGCATCCTCTGTGGAGCGGTTCGGGCGATAAGCAAACTGGAACGGGTCAAAACTGGTGGGGAGTTTAGAGACCATGTGCTGCTTAATAAGCCTCTCAAAGCACTTCATTATTATTGGTGTGAGTGCTACGGGGCGGTAATCATTCAGGCAGGTTATTGTAGACTTTTTTGGAACTGGTATGATGGTGGCTGTCTTGAAACATGATGGAACAATGGCCTGGTTCAGGGAGATGTTAAAAATGTCTGTCAGAACCAGAGCCAGCTGGTCGGCACATCCCCTAAGCAGACGCCCCGGTATGTTATCCGGTCCGGCTGCCTTTCGCTGGTCAATACCCTCCAGGATTTTGCGGACTTCAGCAGTTTCAAAAGACAGTGTCTGTTCTCCTGGTTGAGGCTCTAATTTCCTCATTGTAGTGGTGTTCAGTGCCTCAAACCTGCCGACATGATTATTTAGTTCATTTAGAAAGTCTGTGTCATCCTTACAAGACATCTGAGGTGCCTTGTAGTTTGATATGGCCCGGATGCCTTCCCACATGTTCCTGGTGTTGGTATCATCCTGGAAGAAACCCTGGATTTTCTGTCCGTGGGCGCGCTTTGCTTTCTTAATTTCGCGGTTGAGGTTGGCTCTCGCTGTTCTCAGAGCTCCCAAATCACCAGATTTAAAAGCCGCATTTCGTGCTTTCAGCATGGCACGCACCTCTGCAGTAATCCAAGGTTTGTGGTTGGCCCGGGTTGTGATGTTCCTGATGACAGTGACGTCCTCCATGCACTTCTGTATGTAGCCCGACACTGACATGGCATACTCATCCACATTGATGTTTTCGTTATGAGTGGCTGCTGTCCTGAACATGTCCCAGTCCGTGCACTCAAAGCAGTCCTGGAGTGCTTCTGTAGCTCCCTCAGACCAGACTCTAACCTGCTTCACAGTAGGTTTCTCTCTGATCAGAAGGGGCTTATAGGCTGGGATGAGCATTACAGAGAGGTGGTCAGAGGAGCCGAGGTGAGGCCGGGGTACTGCTCTGAAAGCCTGCTTGATGTTGCTGTAGACCCGGTCCAGCGTATTCTAGTTGCACCACCTAGACTGTGGAACAGCATCCCTCTTCTCATGAGAACTGCCCCCTCCATCGACTCTTAAGTCTAGACATAAAACTTATTTCTACTCACAGCGTTTCTTGAGGGCCTCTGAGGGAGCGCTGTATGTATGTATGTATTTATGTATGAATTGTTAGATCTATGCACCACTGTATGTAGCAGGTTAGTACCTGCACTGATGTAAAGCACTTTGGTCAACGAGAGTTGTTTTTAAATGTGCTATAGAAATAAAATTGGCTTGAAATTGACATATCTTCCCAGAGCAATGTGTGGAACATTATGGGGTGATGAGAATAAATTAACAAAAATGCATTGAAATTATAACTTCATATATTGACCCTTTGTCCGGTTGTGAATTTGTTATTTATGTTCCATGAAGGCATGTAGTTTGTATTTATTATCCACTTAGCTGCACAATTTTTGTGTGTCGCTGGTGGATCCGTGGGTTGTAGTTTCCCTCCAAACATTACCAGTTCAAGTTCCAATTTGGATAATCGAGGGGGGTGGTTGGTGAGGATGGGGGGGGGGGGGGTGGTTGGTGAGGATGGGGGGGGGGGGGGTAAATAAAAATCTAGCTACACTCTCCCTGTACAATGAGCCTCATTGTTTGTGTTGCCATCTTTTAAATAGATATTAAACCGAGGCCCTTCTGTCAAGTGAGTAAACATATATTAAGAAAATCAACATTATATTTTGAAAATAGAGCAATGGAATTACTCCTCCTTGTCTTTTTTCTGCTCAACCAAGCTTGCTTTTTAAAGAAAGCACTAATCGGTCTGAAGAAGGATCTCAACCCAAAACATAATTCTCCAGAGTTAGTCCGGCACTTTTTTTCATAAACCAGCATCTGCTCATCCATGTCTCCATTTTACTGCTCTGCTGCGAAATCTCCTCAAGGTGTGTCTACTTTGAAGAAGTTCTCCTCCCAATATAAGGGAGTGTCCCGACACAAAACCTGCTGAGTTACATCACCACTCTGTATCGCTTTTTGTAAACAAACATATTTAGTTCCTATGTCACCGATTATTTGGTTCTCTTGCAATGTTCCCAATTTTGTGGGAACATACTGTTCACAAAGTAGCAACTGTAATTCCCGTACTATAACGGGAACTAACATTTAATACAGGGGTCGACAACCTACGGCCCCTGGGCCGAATCCGGCCCATAACCCGAAATCATCCGGCCCGCAGACTTTTTTTTTTTTCCTCTCATCCCGCCCGCAGAATTCCGTCATCTGTGGTACCTGGAATGTTTAAGAAAGAACTGCAGATGCTGGAAAAATCGATGGTAGAAAAAAATGCTGGAGTGAGTTTCTCCAGCATTTTATTCTACCTCCGGTACCTGGAAGGTGATTTGTCTGTACCGCATCCTGCGCACGGCCGCGCACCTTCTGTGTCTGGTCTTCACTGTCAGGATCGGGGTTGTCAGTAGGCCGGCGACGAGTGCGTGTGATATTTGAGCTCATTGAGGTGGTGTCCTCGAAGGGGTGCGATCTATGTGAACATGTGATTTGATGCTGCCATCCGGGGCGGGATGGGGTCGGGATCCATGTGTACATGTGATAGATGTGGCCCGCCATCCGCTCACAGACATGCGTCCGGCCTCTTGGCAGAAAAGGTTGCCAACCCCTGATTTAATAGAACCTCCTTACTCTTGGATCTCCAAATGCCATTGGTGATCTTCTTTGGATGTAAATTTTGATTGTTGCTTTCATTCTTTTCCTTCGTCATATATACAATCTAACCACCTTGCATGTAACACCACAAGACTCCGTTTGTCCAGATTGAGTAGGTAGAGAGAGTATTAAAGGCAGCTTGGGAAAGTTTGGAAGGAAAAGCATGCTCAATGAAAAATTCTGATTGGTTTGCACTAATTTTGTTATTCTATCAAATAATGCTAGACCTGTCAGCATCTTTTGCTGCAGTTTACATGAACAGTTCACCCAGTAATCGGGTAACGTTAAATGTTTGTGCAATTTACAGCTGGCTGCACAATGATCTTCAAGTGGCTTTAGTTGGGGCAAATGTGGATTTGAGTTATTCCTACAATCATCTTGGCGAATCTCCAGAGATATTACGGGAAATTGCATCAGGAAAGCATCCTTTCAGCCAGGTATGGTTGATGTCACCATGTTCTTAACCATGTCCAATTCATACTCGTATTTTAATATGTCTTATTTATGTTTCAGGCAAGAAAGTTGCTGATAGAGCCAATGTTACACACCTGGTCAAACTGGCACAAACATTTACTCCAGTTTCAGCAGAGAAAATGTCAAATTATTTGAACCTCTTTCAAGGATATTGGGATAAATTAGGAGGCAGTGATTTGCCCTTTGGGGCCTCAACATATCACTCAGGCAGGCCTTGATGGAGTGAACAAATACACTTCTGTAACTAAAACTCTGAAGTAGTGTAAATACTAGCAGGTTAGGCAGTGTCTGTGAAGAGAGAAATAATGTTAACATTTTGGGTCATTAATTCATCAAACAGAAGCAAAACGTTCACCCACCACATATGCTGCCTGATTTTACATTAGACTTTACAGATACAGTGCCCTTCACTTTAGGGACAAATTACAATTTTACCAAACCAATTATCGTATTTCCCGGCAATGAAGACGCTAATTTTTACCCAAAAATAAGGCACGAAAATTTACAGCGGGCGGTGGAGCTTACTCCTGTGTCAGCATGATCAAGGGACCAATTGAGGTTACTCGCATTGACACAGGAGTAAGCTCTACTGTCCTGTTATCCATCGCCTGCTGATCCGCTCCGTTCTATGATCTTTGCTCTTGACCTGGTCCCCTTACTGTCCGGTCTACATTGAAAGACATGGACCGGGCAGTGAATGCCATGCAGGGTCACCCAGCGCAGCAAGTGATGCCACGTCCTGCTCCCAGCGGAGGTCGGAATTTAAGGAACGGCAGCCGCTCGCAGCCACCCGAGCTACTTTGCTCCGCGCCCGGAGAGCCACGGCAGCAGTGAGTGAGTGAGTTGCTGGCATGATCCCCGACCCTTTCCTTCTCATCGCTCCTGCCTGTGCTGACCTGGGCCAGACTCCCCCACCCATTCAGTCATTCAGAATGGAAGAGATCTGGAAGCCTTAGGCAAATTGAATTGTTACTTTCTTTATTTTTATTTTTTTGAGAATGAGAAATTTTGTGTTCCTCCAACCTTTTTTCACAATTTAGCAACTCAAAATGGGGATGCGTCTTCGACCCAGGTGCGTCTTCATTGCCGGGAAATACGGTAACTTACAAACCTGTACATTTTTGGAGTGTAGGAGGAAACCCACGCAGGTCACAGAAAGAACGTACAAACGTCAGGACCGAACCCAGGGCTCGAGCTGTAAGGCAGCAACTGTATCACCACACCACTCTGTGCCGCCTACTTAAATGATCTATTGAGTATTTTACTGCACTTTGTTTTAAATTACCACTTCCATCATCTGCAGTTTTAATTTGTCTTTCAAGGGCTCCTGTAACAATGTGCAGTTTGTTTAGTTGTTTCCCTCTGATTTTTGCATTAATTTCTCCAAGTGGATCCATTTAGTTTATTTTAGAGATACAGCGCAGAAACAGGCCCTTCGGTCTACTGAGTCTGCGACGACCAGCGATCCACATATTAACACTATCCTACACACACTAGGGACAATTTACACTTATACCAAACCAATTAACCTGCACGGCTGTACGTCTTTAGTTTCTCTGTTTGGAAACTGCATTTTCAGCAATTTGTCTTGCATGATTGTGTAATCCTGTGAATTAATGATTACCATCCCTTTAGGAATATATTTACTGAGTTGTAGGTGTTTTTCTTCAACAGCATTTAAATTGGGAATATTAAAGATAAGAACTTTCAGACACACAGTTATTTGCACAAATAGGTTTTTGAGCACAAATTGCAGAAGAATTATGATAGTGTATCGGTACCAAACGTGGTGAACAAACAGTTGCTTTTTTCAGACATTACATGGTTGGTGTACATGCAAGTTTAGTCCTCTAACATATTGTCATTGCAGCTGAGCTCAGCTACCTGTCGACTCCTGATCTCCAGATGAGATCTGCTTATGTAGCAGGACACTCCCCTTAACCCATGATATCTTGTGACAGCCCTCGTAACCACTGACGAGGGTTTGACTGTAAGTGGTCTGACTATCGAGCTGACGCCACAATGTGTCAGATATAGAGCTCAATACAAGAAAAGTCCTCTGGGTTAATTACCCTCATAAGAAACTGCTTTTGTATATTAAAACAAAACAAAAAGCTTCTGAATTCTTTCCACTTAGTCAATAGATTTTAGAATACTGAATAATCTGTTTGGCAAGGCAGTTTTCCTTTTCCCACCACAACAACATGGCCACCAAAGGAGGTTTGTTCCTGCTCCTGCCCCACAAAACTCATCTCCAAATACCATAATTCCATCCTATGCCACAGTGTCTAGTCTCTGCTGACCAACATCAGAGACACACCCTTCAACTCTTCAATAACTTTCAATTTCCAGGCCCTCACTGCCTCATCTTTATCATTAATGTCCAGTTCTTTTACACCATCATCGCCCACCAAAAAGGTCTCGAGGCCCACCAGTTCTTCCTTGAACAGACCAATCATTTTCCCTTTATCAACATTCTCCTCCGCCTGGCAGAATGTCCTCTCCCTCAGCAACTTCTCTCTTGACTCCTCCAAGTTAAAGGTGTAACCATGGGGACTTGCATAGCCCCCAGCAATGCCTGCCTTTCTTCAGAAGAAGGGCCTCTACCCGAAATCACCAAATTCCTTTTCTCCACTGAGTTACTCCAGCATTTTGTGTCTGACTTCGGTGTAGACCAGCATCTTCAGTTCCTTCCTACATAATTACCACTTGACCTTTGTTTTAAACAATAAAATAATAATTCACGGTTGTGTTAACATTTGTATGCACTTGTATCTGTAGGTACTGGCAAGGGCATGTTAATATGTGTGCTATGCTTCCGTGCATGTAGTTATTGGGTCATTTAGAGCCTAATCTGAAAAATGACGGAGACCTTGTTAATAAAATATGTACATTTGATTTTGTTTTCCATCACCACAATAACTGTTGAAAGTGACATGCTAATGTATTTGTGTTCAACAACTCATTCCTAGATTAAATTGTGTGGTGCTTAGTTTACCCAGGAATGTCTTTTTGGATGATAATTGATTTAGATTGTCAATCAGTTGTCAGGAAAGAGATGACTAAAATAAATGTTACATACAGGTTTGGGTAAGAGTTATTTAAAACTGCTCTGAAACTGAATACAGATGAAGATCACAGCAAACATGTAATGCATATACTGTTGTTCTTTGTCTCCCAACCTGCCCGTAAAATAGGTCTTGAACCAAGCAAAGAAACCCATGGTGGTGGTTGGCAGCTCTATTCTCCAGCGAATTGATGGTGCAGCAATCCATGCAGCAGTCAGCACCATCGCTCAGAATGCCAGAGTGGGCAGTGGAATAACGGACAATTGGAAAGTTTTAAATGTTCTTCAGAGGTCAGTGATGAGATGAAGATGAGGTGAACTGTCAACTAGAGCAAGATCAAACAATTGTTGTGCTGGGTTTTGTGAGACTTATTCACTGTGTGAGTGCTATAGCTGCTCTGCAACTGAAGCCGTCACTTTGAAGAATCCAGTGCTGTTGTTCTGCATTATAGCAAAATGTTGGCATTATTGAATATGGAGTTTGGGTAGAAATCAGTAACTATCTATTGGGTTTTGGTTCAAGGTTGGTGTACCTGTGTATCCGTTGAAACCTTGAGGGAAATTGTTCTAATTAATTGAGGGCATTGGGGGTAAAACCAATAGGATGAGGTACATTGATTAAGTAGAGAGACTAAAGAAGGTGGATTATTCTTCCTTCCCAAGCAGTGTGGAGGAGAGCTTCAACATTTCACTGTACTTTATGTGCATGTGACGAATAAATCTGACTTGACTTGAGATGTTCCAAAATATGAAGGATTATGGGAGAGGGGATGAAAAATGGTTTCCAGTACCAATAGTTGATTACCAATTAACCTGTGGTTAAGAGGCCAGAGAGGTAGTAAAGCTTAAAACTGAAATATTACAGCTGTCAGAAATAAAAAATAAAACCCAACTTGCTGCCAATGCTCGTGACATCTGAACGGAGAGCAGCCCTTTGATGACCTTTCATCTGAACCATTTTGAACACCCCAACTACTTTCATCAGAGCAGAAGATTAAAAAAAGCAATAGATGCTGGAAGTACTCATCGGGTCAGGTTGCAACTGTGGGAAGATAATTGGATTAATATTTTAGGTTAAAGGATATCAGTAGCACCTTCCAAAAGCATTCTAGGTACAAACTAGGAATGGGTTTTGGGCTGAAATGTTCACTGTTTCACCTACCGTTGCAACCTGACATGGTGAGCATTTCCAGCATTATGGGGGTTTTTTAAATTATAGATTACCTGCATCTATTGATTTTCAATTCTGATGCAAGAACATATCCTGAATTTGTTTCATCCTGAGCAATGATCTGTAATATATAGCACTAGTGGAATATTAGAAGCTGATTCAGCAAAACAGCTCTGAAGAGGGTGTAACATACATATGAGAAAAGATTATGTTGTAAGATTATTACCAAAAAAAATCAAAAAGATTAGACTTCCCTTTCAAAAGGAATAATGGACCAAATAGCCGCCTTCATGGGCCTGTCCCACAGGCTATTTGTCAGCGGACTGCCGGTGACTCTCAAGTTGCCGGCAGTTGCCTGAAAAACTGGCAACTGGAACGGTGATCGTCAGAGTGGAGCACACACACACACACACACAAGCACATCGCTTCCTTCACCAGTCCGTTATGCAGGCGGGGGACTGGGCAAGCGGGGGGAGTGCTGTCTAAAACATTCACACGGTGCAAAGCCAAGGTAATACAGACACACACTGCGATGAACAGGAAGGTTGGCGCTGTAATTAAGATGGCTAGCACAGTGTACGGTAAGTCCTTTTACAAGAGGGGGGAGAAATAGTGGAGACAAGTTGTAATAAGCCAGAGATACACGACTGAAGCTCGGCAGACATTTAACATTACCGGTCGGTCATCCTTGGTTCTGAAAACTACTGCTTACCTTTTTTTTTTTTCCCCAATAAGCCAATGAAATTCACCGGTCAGCACCGGCTACAACCTACGAGAACCTCCGAGAACCTTCGACCCCCTGGCAACTCACTAGGACCTGGCGACCCACCTATGGGACGAGAATTCTCGCTACTCTCCATGGCGGCTTCATTCTAGTCGCCGCTAATTTTTCAACATGTTGAAAAATTCACGGCGACCATAATGAGGTCGCGACTAGTTCCCAGAATGCGGGAACTCCTCACGACCATGAAGGCGACTCCCCGGCAACCTCTCGCGAACATGTGGCGACTGCATAGTTTCCTGCAATTGCTTAAAAAGTCGCCTAAGTGGGACAGGCCCATTATTATTGAATAATTCTACCTGCACCCTTGAATTAAGATTAAGCAAGGATGTTGAGACGCTGTAGTGGGTTGTGGCTATGATCTGGCCTGTGTGGCAGAGTTTGTTTGATGAGGGAATGGAAAAAAAATCTGGATGTCTTTCTGCAGAGTTGCAAATCAAGTGGCTGCTCTGGATCTGGGATACAAAGCTGGTGTTGATATTATCCGGAAAACTCCGCCAAAGGTACTTTTCCTTGTTGGAGCAGATAATGGCTGCATCACACGACAGGATCTTCCAAAGGACTGCTTTGTCATTTATCAAGGTAAGTATCAGGGCTATGAACAGCTACAAAAACCAGTGAGAGTAGGATCCATTGCTGACTGGGATATAGTTTCTCTAATTCTTAACAGGGATGAGTACTTCAAGCACAATCTGAGTATTTATAATGGGTTGCATTTGATTATTTCCTGAACATGCTTTGATCATGGGGCAGATTTGGAGAAGAGTATATTTGTCCTTAATTGGCTCTTTTTTTCCCTCTCTCACTTTACAGGGATGCAGGGGAGGTGCATGGGGCAAAGTCATACTTACAATACTCTGGTTGGCATGGAGCTGGTCTCATCTATCTTCTTCCTGCCCTTTTCCGCTTTAATAGCCTGTCCTTTTCATAACTACCCTAGCTCATCACATAGCCACCTGCTATCAGGTTTACCAGAGAGCTCTCTGCTTTCTTATATGTGGACTAAATTAGTTCTGTTCCTCCACTGTCTGGCAGAAGAGAGTCAAGAGTGTTTAATTGTCACGTGTACCATTAATGGAACAAATAAATTCTCACTTGCAGCATCTTAACAGACCATAAAAACAATACACACAGATAATAATTTTTTAAAAATGTAGTGCATTAATAATTTATAATTACACAGTAATACTAGTGCAAAAAGATGCATGAGAAATGTCCATGTTTTGTTTGTCATCATTTTGGCTCGCCTTTTGTTTTTCAGCCTTATCGTTAATAATACATTACAGACATGAGCTCTAATTTTAACTGCCGCACTGGGTCATTCTGTTAAACCTATCTGAGAAATTGCTTTTGTTCCATCCATCCTTCTCCCCCACTTTATTTGCTACATACTAACTTGGTTCTCTCTTCACCAGTTCAAATTAAGTGCCCTGAACCTGAAACTTTAATGTTTCACTTTCCCCAGACTCTGCCTGGCCTACTGAGTTATTCCAACATTTTCTGTTGTATTTCAGAACTATCATATGCAGGTGTTTTATTTTTATTTTCATTTCTACTTTGTCCTCTTTATCTCTTCTTTACTAATACATTGATGCCTATCATTTCCCTTTCCTGCTCTAACCTAATTTAATTTAATTTTTTTGCCATTTTCTATTGTTTTCTGACATTGACAATGTTCACCAGCTTCTGCGGAAAGCAAAGAGTAATGCCCGTTACGTCCAGCGACATCTCAGGTGATTTACCATCACTCTTTTACATCCAATTGTCATGTTAAACCTCCTCCCAATCCCTCTCTGAGCTCTCTTCTCTGGCTCCTATATTAATAGGAGCCATGTTTCCTCAACTAAATAGTGGGAGGAGCAAAGCCATGCCATTGACCCTTACCAGAGACTTGCTTAGCCTTTGATTTTAGAATTCCGCTGCCATATGTTTAAGGCTAAACTAACTCTTGGCAAATTGATCACGCAAAATAACATTTGTGCTGGCACTGGTAATGCCATTTTCTCTTTTGGAATATTGCCTGATACTGCCTCTACTTGACCATCTCTGCTCAAACCCGCTAATTCTAAACAAGATTTTTCAAATGCACTTCCAGTAGTCTCCCGCATAATTCGTCCTGTGAAATTTGGATCACTCGGAAATCCGTTTCCTGTGTCCCAATGCACAAAGTTTTCACCCATTATCCCTGTCTTTAAGGATTGACGTTGGCTCCTGATTAAGTAACTGCAAAGTTCCTCCATTGTTCTTTAATCCACTTTTGGCCTTGCCCCTCCCTCTCTTTAATCTTCTCCATCCCTACAATCTTCTGAGAGTTATTCCATTGTTGCTGACTGTGCCTTCAACTGCGAAGGCACACAACTTTGCAATTCCCTCCCCAACTGTTCCAGAAAACCTCCGATAATTTTTTAGGTGATTCGTATTTGTTTTTCCCCCAAGTGGCTCAATTACATTTTTTAGACGCAAGGAACTGCAGATGTATGTTTACTAAAATAGAATGGTGCATCGGGCAGTTCATTATTGGATTTTACTCTGTTGAAAATGTTATACAATGTAAACTGCTTTTGCTGCAGATTCAATGTGAACCAGCAATTTTAGATTACAACCGCTGTTTTCATTTGTTAATATATTTGTTCGGTAAAAGTATGGGAATTTCCATTAATAATGCAGACCATCTTTTTATTTCTTGACTTTCTCTACTTTGACTTCCACATTTCTCTCGTCAAGTTATTTCTGCCTTCCGCCCTTTTCTCTTTGTACTATACTTTCCCTTTAACTCTCTTTTTTGTTGCTTAAAACCTATTGCTTCCAGTCCTGATGAAACGTTGGCTCCTTTCCAGATATTATTGAGATGTTGACTATGTTCTGTATTTGTCATTTAAAATGTCACCCCCACTTAGGACATCACGGAGATGTTGGAGCACCAATGGCAGACGTTGTTCTCCCTGGAGCTGCTTACACTGAGAAGAATGCCACGTACGTCAACACAGAGGGCCGTGCTCAACAGACTAGAGTGGCTGTGACTGCTCCAGGCATGGCGAGAGAGGATTGGCAAATCATCCGTGCACTTTCTGAGGTATTGTCAGAATGTATGAGGAATAAGAACAAACATGTGGGAGAGTGGGGTGGGGAGTAACATTTGAACCTATTGTGTTGCTTATGTTGGATCCATCCAACTTGGCCTTGGTGAGGCTGCACTAGGAACAGTGTTTAGTTTAGAGATACAGCATGGAAGCAGGCCCTTCAGCCCACCGAGTCCACCCCGACGAGCTATCCCCACACACTTGCACTATCCTACACCCTACCAAGCCAGTGTGTTCAGTTTTGGTTGCCCTGTTATAGGAAGGAGGTCATTAAGCAGAGAATGATGATGTTGCCAGGGCGTGAGGGCCTAAACTATAGGTGGAGATTGGGCAGACTACAACTTTAGTTCTTGGAGCACAGGAGGCTGAGGTGTGATCTCATAGAAGTAGATATAATTATGATGTGAATAGATAGGGTGATTGCAAGTGCCTTTTTCTCCCAGAGTAGGGGGATAAATAAATAGGCTTAAGGTGAGAGAAGATAGATTTATTAGGAACCTAAGGAGTAACTTTTTCACACAGAGGGTTGGGGATATGTGGAATGAACTGCCAAAGAAAGTAGGTACACAAAAAAGCTGGAGAAACTCAGCGGGTGCAGCAGCATCTATGGGGGGAAAACTCAGCGGGTGCAGTAGTTGAGGCAGATACAATAACAACATCGAAAAGGCGTTTGGACAGGTACATGGAGAGGAAAGGTTTGGAGAGATATGGGCCAAACAAATGCCTGCAAATGGGACTAGCTTAGAAGGAGCATTTTGGTCAGCATGGACGGGTATGGCCAAAGGGCCTGTTTCTGAGTCATATGACTCTATAACTCGTGTCAATATTTATCTTTGCAATATTATCAAAAAACGATTAGCTGGTCATCTTGTTTGCTGATTTTAGGAGCTTGCTTTAGTGAGTTAGAAAACATAGAAAATAGGTGCAGGAGGAGGCCATTCGGCCCTTCGAGCCAGCATTGCATGGTATACCACATCTTTTTGCAACAGTGATCATACTTAGAGGCACCATTAGGTTGAATGTGCTGTGGAGTATCACAGAAAGGGATAGGAATAGCACCCTCAGAGAAGTGCAGCTCTTTGTGAAATGTAACCTTTGTTCAGAAATCTTCAACTCAAACCTCAAGATTTCTGTTTCTTCATGCATCTGCACCATTCCACTCTTTGAATGAGAGAATTTAATTCTACAAGGATCAGGACTATTATTTAAAAGCACTGGAAGCATTCAAGGAATAATTCAGTCTTCCAATACCAGTTAAAGTTATCCAGTAAAATAATGTCATCTCATTATTTTATTATAGATTTTTTTATCCTAGTATGAGCTTTGTGAGAACACCTACCTACAATTCTGCAAGAGCAAACTTTTCTTGCATGGGTGGTGGTTTCAAGCTTTTCAAGACAATTGGCCAATCAAGAATAAATCTCCTTGATAATTTTTGACAATCATTGAGCTCAGCAGATGTATGCATGGTTGGCTGTGGTGAGCATTTCAGTTATAGAGCGACTGCACTTCTAGAGCACCTTCCATAATCTCAAACTTTAAACAATGGTGCACATTTGGCCAGTTTTGCAATGTTAGAAAGTGCAGCAGCCAATTTACACTATGCATACAGCATAGTATAACAGTCCTACATCCAGCAAAATGAAATGGACCGGATAATCATTTATTTAGTAATTATGAGAGTTACCAGGTTGGCTAGAACTCATCTCGGTTTGTAGCAGCAGTTATAACTCCATGTTTACAAGGCCCAGTTCCATTTATCAACATTCAAAAGATGGCACTGTTGACTGTACAGCCCTCCAGGTTGAGTTTATCTAGATTATTATCTTCACGTCCTTGTAACATGGTTTAAAGATTAAAATGTCTGCGCTGCAAGGGGCGGCACGGTGGCATAATGGTAGAGCTGCTGCCTTGCAGCGCCAGAGACCCGGGTTCGATCCTGAATTGAATTGAATTGAATGCCTTTATTGTCATTCAGACCTTACGGTCTGAACGAAATTTCGTGCCTGCAGTCATACATACATCATACAATAATAACAACAATAAACACAAATTAACACCACCACAGTGTATCCTCCAAGCACCTCCTCACTGTGGTGGAGGCAAAAATCTTAGGGTTACTGTCTCTTCCCTCCTCTTCTCCCTCTGCGCTGAGACGATTCCCCACCGGGCGATGGCACAAACAGTCCCGCGGCTCACCGAACCCCGCAACGGGCCGGCTCAAACACCGCGGCCCGGGGTGGTCGATGCTGCCGCCCTCCAGTCCAGCGGACGCAGCCACTGGCCCGCGGCTCAACCCCGGACCCAGGTCATAGCCGCCAGAACGCCGTCCCAGCCACCGGAGCACCGTTCCAGCCCAGAGCCAGATCGCCCTCACGTGAGTGCCGTTCCTCCCTCGAGCTGGGCCGCTCCGACGGGAGCGCCATTCCACCTCTGGCTGGGCCACTCCGACGGGAGCGCCGTTCCACCCTCGAGCTGGGCCGCTCCGACGGGAGCACCACAGCCCCTCACGGGAGCACCGTTCCAGCCCCGAGCCGGGCTGCCCTCACGGGAGCGAGCCCAGAGCGAGTCCTGACTGGCTCTGCCTCCGGAGTCTCGAGGCCGCCAGCTCCGCCATTAGGCCTCAGCGCAGACGGAGGCAGAGAAGGGGGATACGACAAAAAAGTTGCATTCCCCCGAAGAGAGAGACAGCAAGCCCCGTTTCAACCCCCACCCCTCCCCCCCTCACATAAACACAACCTAAAAAACAAAAACTAACTAGACAAAACGAAAAAAAACAACATAAAAAAGTAAAGACAAACGGACTGCAGGCGAGCCGCAGCCGTTTACCAGCGCCGCCACTTCCGGATGACAATAGGTGCTGCCTGTACTGAGTTTGTACCCCGCATGGGTCTTCCCCAGGTGCACCGATTTCCTCACACACCTCAAAGGTTTCTAGGTTAATTGGCTTTGGTAAAAATTGTACCTAGTGTGTAGGATAATGCTAGTGTACGAGGATCGCTGGTCGGCGCGGAATCAGTGGGCTGAATGGTCTGTTTCCACACTGTATCTCTCAACTAAACTGACACTAGGAATGTAGAGCAAATGTTTTCATCATTTGTATGATTCAGTGCAGCCTCGTATGGTATTATTTTTTTCTTTATCCTTTTGAACCATTGGAAAACTCAGGACTCAAGCACTTCATGTTCTTTCAGAGGGAAGTATTACGACTTGAATGTATTTACCCACAGGGAATTTCTGAAACAGTGGTGGTTTATGCTGAATTTGGAAGTATGGTCACATGAGTTTCAATCCTTTATTTCACCATAGGTGGCTGGTATGACACTTCCATATGATACTTTGGATGAAGTCCGTGAGAGGCTGGTTGAAATATCTCCTAACTTGGTCTGCTATAATGATGTAGAAGAAGCCAACTTTTTCAAACAGGCACATGAACTTGCAATGGTCAGTGTGATTTTATTAAAATGGGAATGTTTATGTGTTGCTGAATAAATGCAATTTATTTTTGCAGCTTTTATTATTACCTGAGGCTTCATCAGAATTGCATCCATACCGTCTTTAATCAAGAGAAACATCTCGAGTTGTCCACTGACATCTAATCTATTAACAAGTAAAGGGGGTTTCGTTTAGTGAGGTTAGGGAGGTGAGTTTCAAAGTGTTTTAAAAGGTTCAAGTAAGGTTAAGATGCACTATATTTTTTATGGGGTGAATTCCAGATCACAAGACATTAAATACTAAAGGAATGCTTGACGGTGTGGAGTATGAAGGCCAGTGTTTTAAAGAAACAATACTTTTATGCTGCAAATTTTGTGGTGATTGTTTTGTCTATGATTATATGGTCATTGTTGATTACAGGAAACCAGGGTGAGTGATATTTGCTGCTTGGATAATGCTTATAATATTAAGTTGCCAGAGTATTTCATGCTACTGTTGTGTATTGATCAATGTTGCCCTTCAGTTTTGTCACCTTCCTCCTGGCAGCCCTTTGACTGATAATTTTCATTTTCTTACAGCTGGTGAATCAACAGATCCTAACTGAACCCCTCGTACCACCTCAACTTACAATTAAAGATTTTTACATGACTGGTATGCTCTTAAACTATTGGCTGGGATAGTATTTCTGAACTCGGGTAATTGTGGTAATTTTAAGGATTAAATGTAGAAAGTCCACTCTTTGATTAATAATAGGTTAAATGCAGTTGTGCTTAATTCTCATGAGGCAATGAGATGTATATGCCAATGTGTTATTGCAGTAGTTATGGCATTTCTGAGAACTACATGTTTTTAGAAATATTTAGGTGTACCTAAATTACCCAACTGTCCATAGTTAATTCCCAAGAGGGCACACCAGAGAAATGCAATCAAAGAAAATTGCACATCAAGCTAAGAAAGTGATGGTTCCAATCTTGGGATTAGATGAGGATTTAAGAAGTGTCTTAACGATGAGAGAATAAGGGCCAGGATGTGCACCTAAATACAGCAGAGAATACATGATTTGAAGTGATGCAAATAATACTTTTGCATATGTGGTAACATGTGGAGCATTGTTAGCTCTTGGGCATCAGTAAGATGAATGTTGTTGTTGATTGAACGAGGAATATTGACCGCGACTGATCTGGCAAATATTCTGCTGTTTAAATGGTGCTGTCGGTACATTGGAACAGCACCTCAACAATACAGTACTTTACAGTACTTACAGTGTTAGCTGAGGTTAGAAGTGAACAAGTTTTTATGGACCACAAAGTCCATGACCAAGGAATGTTAGGAACCAGTGATTTACATTAATTTATTTGTTGGCATTAAACTGTATTTATACATGAAGATTTGGAAGTAGTATTTATCCTCTTAAAAGAACACTTGATATAAACTAAACTGCTGGAAATACTGAGTTGTAAATCTCAGCATTAAATTGAAGCATTAACTCTGTTTATCTCCGAGGTGGCTGCCTATCCTCTTAGCATTTTCAGCATTCTGGTTTTTATTTTTTTATTTCCATCATTGGCATGTTTTTCATGCTTTTTTAACACTTGGTATAACCCATTCAAAAAAAAAATATCCAAGTTCCAAGCAGACTAAACCAGCCAACTGCAAATAAAACTGGCCTTAGTAGGTCAGGAGGTGGCTATATGACTTGTATACCTTTCATGGTTTGGATACCACAGGCATAGATGAGATACCCAGATACTGTAGTGCGGACTGGAATTACAACTTTGCCTTGTAAGGGAAATAAGCAGTAACTATATGTTGTCTGCAAGTGCTCCACTGCAGTTTTAATGCAGGTTTCGGCAGGAAACTGGTTTCATTCAAGATCCTCTTTAAAAATATTTCCATTACTATTTCCGTTTATTTTCTTTTACTTGTAGATCCCATCAGCAGAGCTTCTCAGACAATGGCGAAGTGCGTCAAAGCTGTAACGGAAGGAGCCAGTGCAGTAGAGGACCATTCTATCTGCTAAAGTATACTGGCAAACTGACTTCAAACCCGCCATGTTGCGCTGTTGCATCTGAATGTTGCACGTCTGTGAATAGCAGGTCTCCAATGAACACTGAATTCATACCCATCCATATACCTGCAGCATTATTCGCAAAGCTAAGTGCTCGTTAATGCTGGAGAAAATGTACTTTGCACTCTGCTATCTCCTGCCATGCTAAGTCATGGTACAGTTAACATCTCTTGTAAAATGTAATATATTCCACTAGACATTTAAGTGGAATTGGGGCTGTAGAATAAGTTGTGATTTTGTTGGCTCTGTACTCAACACAATTGAAGATTGTTGTGTTTATAAATCCTCAAAGGTTGAAGTGGTTCTTGTATCATTTCTATCAGCGTTTTACAGAAAATAAATCTATACCGAAAGGCATAAATCAGTGAAATATGTCCTTTGTGTGACTATAATCAGTATTCTACATCATTTCTAACAGACCAAAATTGGGATAGCATTTACCCAAAGCAGATGTATCCTGATGTGGGGTGTAATTCATTACAACTGCCTTTATAGCAAAAGCTTTAAAAATTGCTTGACCCATGCGGATTGCTGTTCCATATTAAATCCCAGAACCAACTGCCTCTGCCCTACTTCTCTTCTGCTGCTGAAGTTGTTAATATGCGTATTTTCCTGCTTTGACAATCTATTTCTCCCATAGCCTTCACAACCTCAACTGATCCAAACAGCCGTGTACTGTGTGCTGGTAACACTCTTCACTGTAAGTTGGCAAATTCCGGTGCACCGATTGGGAATAATCCATGGCTGGTAATTGTCTTGCTGGTGAGGTCGAAGCCGTATCTGCCCACAATTTCACCCCTCCAAATAAAGGCAAAATATCCCATTAACCTTATTTAGAGAAAAACGGTGATGTTTGTATAGCGGCTGCAACATGGTAAAATATATCGGGCACTTTGCTTAGGCCATGGTAAATAAAATTTGAAACAGAGTTGCATAATGTTATAATTGGACAAATAACAGAAAACTTGGTCAAGAATTGAGTTTAAGGGTTAAAACCCTTAAAGCCTTTAAAAGAGAAAAGTTAATTTGGGGGGGGGTAAAACTGAGTTAACATCTGATGACAATCGGTAGAGGTTAAAATTCTTAACTTGCTAAAGAATATGTAGTTACTGGGATGATATATTTTCGAAGCATATATGGTTGGAAAAGTTAACAAACATTGTAAAGCATAAACTGAGCAAGGATTTGGAAGAGAAGGGTTTCAATCAGAATGTGGTGTAAATCAGGGATACCCAAACGGAATATGGAATGCTGTTCTTCGCGTGTCTGTGTGTGGCTTCACTCTGGCAGTGGAGGAGGTCAAGGTTACTAGAAAGGTCAGCCTTTGAAATGGGAAGGAAAGTTAACATTGTAAGTGGGAGCGCCAGCAGGCCTTGAGAGACAGAGCCCAAGTGTTCGTTAAAGATTTTGCATAGTCTCTATTCGAGAAAGACATGGATATTAAAGAACATGGGGAAGGCAATAGTGATGTGTGGAAGAGGATGGCATTTACAGAGATGATGTATTTTGGATTTTAAAATGCATTAAGGTATTTAAATCCTTGGGATCTGATCGAGTGCATCCTGGCAGAGATTTCTGCGTCATCAATAGGCATGGGTGAGGTGTAAAAGACTGGAAGGCAGATACAAAATTAACTTAAAGGTAGGACACAGAGGGTTGCTATTCAGGCTGATGGTTTAAGTTTATTATGGTCACGTGCACACTTACTTACTTACTGCCTATTATGCCTCTTGGCATGTAGGGCAGCAACGATGATCCTCCACTATTCCTTCAGTTGCTGTTTAACCATATAACAATTACAGCACGGAAACAGGCCATCTCCGTAACATATTTGTTTTACGAGACAGGGTTGTTAACCCTGTGCTCAACCTCCAACCTGGAGGACCAGTGGATCGCTCTTCGTCTCGCCTCTACCCTTCGACCTGTCCAGCATGGGAGACCCTAACTGGAGACGAATCTCCCACTGGCATAGCTCTAGGGGTCACTGAGACACACAAGCTCCCCGACCACGACAAGGTTACAATCCAACGGGGAGTCACATGCACACGGGGGTTTATTATGGTCATGTGTCCGGGAGCACAAAGAAGGAGGAATGGCCAGGTGGGTGTGCTGCCTTGGCTGTCATTTCAATTGGATTAGTCAACACCAGATCGTTGGTAACATTGGTTCCAAGGAACTTGAAGCTCTCCACCATTTCCACTTTGGTACCATTGATGCTGATGTGCATATACTCCACACTTCCTGACATCAACAACTAGCTCCTTCATCATGCTGAGATTGTTCATCATGGGAGAGGTTGTTGTCCTGACACCATGTTACTAAGTTCACTATCTCCTTCCTGTGCTCTGTTTCATCAATGTTTGTGATCCGACCCACCATTAATGGTGTCATTTGCAGACTTGTAGGTGGGGCTCGAGCAGACTTTGAGTGTATAGGGTGTATATGGAGTATAGTAGGGGACCGAGACCGCATCTTTGCAGGTTACCAGTGTTGAATAATATTGTGGAGAAGGTGTTGTCACTTATCCTCACTGAATGTCACTGACCGACATCACTCTCGTCCAAGCGGCGTCCTCGATCAGCAGTCCCACCCCCACTGTCTCGTGGAAAGCAGAGATTTCACTGGGTTTTAAAATATGGATTACAAAAACTTGGGGGGGATCGTTCCCCCCACCTCTCAAAACAGAGGGGGGACCAGTCCAGTTTGCTGTCCAGGTAAACTCCAAGGTACATGTACCCCTAAGTAAACTGCACATCCACTCCCTTGAAGGAGACAGGGGGTAGGCACATATTCTGTCAAAGGGTCCTTGGCCTGAAATGTTAACTTTTTTTCTTTCCACCAATGCTGCTTGCACAGAAAGTGTTTCCAGCATTTTCTGTTTTATTCCACAAATTCAGTGATCGATTTTCAATACCTTTACAAAAAATTATAATTTAAATTTAGAAAATCTGTATACCAAAAGCTGGCAATATTTTGAACATTTCACTGTCAAAACATTCCACACTTTGAGTTTAAAAAAAATAGATTGCACAAACACATGGGCTAAGGCTTCCTGTAAATAAAGTTTTTACAGGTACCTTTCATAGTCTTCCCCCACAGGTCCTTTACATTAGTCACACCTTGCTTGAACATATCCAACAACATCTATTTTTGTGCCTTGGAACGTGCAATTTGGCAACAGTTGCATGTCAATAGTTGCATCTGCTGGAAAACTGGCAGATTGTGGCAGACACCACCTCGTTATTGGTTTTCCATTAACAATTGGTGTGTGCCTCTGTGATTTTCACAGCTAAATAAAGTGTTACAGGCTGACATTGAACCTGGACATACTCTGCATCTATTTCTTGGATGCTCTCAATTAGCCATGGTTTCTTGTGTTCCTACCTATTTTCCAAATGGTATCCGAGTGTCTTTTGACCTTTTTCTCACTCCCATCCTTTCCACAATTCAGTGTTTCTTCCTGCAAACATCCACGGAAAGGACCGCTAACAGTGATGTCACCTTTGCACCCAGTGCCAGATATCTGCAGTCGATGAATTTGAACAATGGACTACTTTGAATATAAAAAAACTATAAACAGAAACCTGTCTAGATAGTAAATATTACGCTCTGTACGACTTTTCCCAGATGACACCACCTCTAAAGTGCCTCTAGGCAACCATCTTGTGCCTTATTCTAATATCCCATTTGGCTCAGTATTCATTTTAATCTGATTATACTGTTCTGAGAAGTAGAAGAATTACCAGATTCACTTCATCCTATAAATGCATACGTTACACATTCAGGAGTATGTTTTTTTTTTACTAACGTAGTGATAAGAATGCAGAATGTGTTCCATGGAGTGATTGAGCAGAATGTCCCAGATGCCTTTAAGTGAAATCTAGATAGGTTGGAGGTAGGAGAAAGATATGGTGATGGAATTGGGTGCAAAGAAAGCAAGGAAGCTTCCAGACCACACACACCAGACCACATGAATCAAATAGCCTGTTGCTATGTTGTTAATTGAATGTGCAGTTGCACATATTTTGTGGTGCAGCTTTACTCGTGGACTTGTTCATAATAGTAATAAGCCTATTTGGGTGGCGCAAAGGTACAGTTGCTGTCATACAGTGTCAGAGACCCGGGTCCGATCCAGACCATGGGTGCCATCTGTACAGACTTTCTCCCTGTGACCACATGGATTTTCTCGAGGTACTCCAATTTCCTCCCGCATTCCAAAGACGTGCAAGTTTGTAGATTAATTGGCTTCTGTAAATCTTCCCGAGTGTGTAGGGTAGAACTAGTGTACAGGTAATCGTTGGTCGGCGTGGACTCAGTGCTAACCGAAACTATCTCTAAACTAAACTAATTGTTAGGAAATTGCACCATTATCAGTATAATACTCTGATCAGAAAGTTAACAGTATTTTGGTTGAATAAAAATCTAATATCAATTCAGCAATACAGGAGGAAAGAATTGTTCAGGATATATATACTGTATTTCCTTGAGTAATTCACAAAATATGTGATTGATAATATTTGTTTGTAATATTCACGGGTTTGGGGCATAAGATTAAGTGACCAATAGCTGGTTGCTGCAATGGTGTAATCATTGTTAGGCAGCTGATATCACTATACTTGTCTCCCATTTATGTCCAGGCACTTATTAGACCAGTTAGTTTATACAAGTCCTCCCCACCTTACAAAGTCCAATGCGTACAAATGAGCATTTGAGAGACCTGTGGGATGGATTTGCTGGCTGCTGCGGAGCTGGAGACATCTGTCAAGGTGGGACTCAGTTTGTGGCCACTTCTCCTACTTGTGAAGTTCGAGTTACGAAAGCTTCAGTATAGAAACATAGAAAATAGGTGCAGGAGTAGGCCATTTGGCCCTTCGAGCCTGCACTGCCATTCAATATGATCATGGCTGATCATCCAACTCAGTATCCTGTACCTGCCTTCTCTCCATACCCCCTGATCCCTCGGTCAGTACGAAAGCCTCAAAGAGTCAGTATGGATAGAACTAAGGAATTGTAAGGGTAAAAAGACCCTAATGGGACTAATCTACAGGCCCCCAAACAGTAGCCTGGACATAGGGCGCAAGTTGAATCAGGAGTTAAAATTGGCATGTCGCAAAAGCAATGCTGTGGTTGTTATGGGAGATTTCAACATGCAGGTAGGCTGGGAAAATCAGGTTGGTACTGGACCCCAAGAAAGGGGCTTTGTAGAGTGCTTTCGTGATGGATTCTTAGAACAGCTTGTATTGGAGCCTACCAGGGAGAAGGAAATTCTGGATTTAGTGTTATGTAACGAACCGGATTTAATAAAGGACCTCGAGTTTAATGAGCCTTTAGGAGGCAGTGACCATAACAATCTACAATTGGAGAGGGAGAAGGGTAGATCGGGGGTCTCAGTGTTACAGTTGAACAAAGGGGACTATGGGGCCATGAGGGAGGAGCTGGCCAAAGTTGACTGGAAAGATACACTAGCAGGGATGACAGTGGCAGGTGTTTCTAAGAATAATACAGAAGGTGCAGGATCAGTTCATTCCTAGGAGGAAGAAAGATTCCAAGGGGAGAAAGAGGCGACCATGGCTGACAAGGGACGTCAGGGACAGTAAAAAAATTAAAGCAAAGAAGTACAAAGATGAGCGGGGAACAAGAGGATTGGGTAATGTTTAAAGAACAACAGACGATAACCAAAAAGACAATACAGGGAGAAAAGATGACGTAAGAAGGAAAGCTAGCCAAGAATATAAAGCAGGATAGAAAAAGCTTCTTTAAGACCAAAGTTGAACCCTTGAAGACCGAAAAAGGTAAATTTATTATGGGGAACAAGGAAATGGCAGATGAGTTGAACAGGTACTTTGGATCTGCCTTCACTAAGGAGGACACAAACAATCTTCCTGATATAGTGGTGGCCAGAGGATCTGGGGTGACGGAGGAACTGAAGGAAATCCACATTAGGCAGGAAATGGCGTTGGATAGACTGATGGGACAGAAGACTGATAAATCCCCAGGGCCTGATGGTCTGCATCCCAGGGTATTTAAGGAAGTGGCTCTAGAAATTGTGGATGCATTGGTGATAATTTTCCAATGTTCTATTGACTCAGGATCAGTTCCTGTGGATTGGAGGGTAGCTAATGTTATCCCACTTTTTAAGAAAGGCGGGAGAGAGAAAACAGGGAATTATAGACCAGTTAGCCTGACATCGGTGGTGGGGAAGATGCTGGAGTCAATTATAAAAGATGAGATAGCTGAACATTTGGATAGCAGTAACAGGATCGGTCCGAGTCAGCGTGGATTTACGAAGGGGAAATCATGATTGACTAATCTTCTGGAATTTTTTGAAGATGTAACTAGGAAAATGGACAAGGGAGAGCCAGTGGATGTAGTGTACCTGGACTTTCAGAAAGCATTTGATAAGGTCCCACATAGGAGATTAGTGGGCAAAATTAGGGCACATAGTATTGGGGGTAGAGTGCTGACATGGATAGAGAAGTGGTTGGCAGATAGGAAACAAAGAGTAGGGATTAACGGGTCCCTTTCAGAATGGCAGGCAGTGACTAGTGGGGTACCGCAAGGCTCGGTGCTGGGACCGCAGCTATTTACAATATACATCAATGATTTGGATGAAGGGATTCAAAGTAACATTAGCAAATTTGCAGATGACACAAAGCTGGGTGACAGCGTGAACTGTGAGGAGGATGCTATGAGAGTGCAGGGTGACGTGGACAGGTTGGGGGAGTGGGCAGATGCATGGCAGATGAAGTTTAATGCGGATAAATGTGAGGTTATCCACTTTGGTAGCAAAAACAGGAAGGCAGATTACTATCTAAATGGCACCAAGTTGGGAAAAGGGGAAGTACAACGGGATCTGGGGGTCGTTGTACATCAGTCTATGAACGTAAGCATGCAGGTACAGCAGGTAGTGAAGAATGCGAATGGCATGTTGGCCTTTATAACAATAGGAATCGAATATAGGAGCAAAGAGGTCCCTTTGCCATTGTACAGAGCCCTAGTGAGACCACACCTGGAGTATTGTGTACAGTTTTGGTCCCCTAATTTGAGGAAGGACATTCTTGCTATTGAGGGAGTGCAGCGTAGGTTTACAAGGTTAATTCCCGGGATGGCGGGACTGTCATATGCTGAGAGAATGGAGCAGCTGGGCTTGTACACTCTGGAGTTTAGAAGGATGAAAGGGAATCTCATTGAAACATATAAGATTGTTAAGGGTTTGGACACGCTAGAGGCAGGAAACATGTTCCCGATGTTGGGGGAGTCCAGAATCAGGGGCCACAGTTTAAGAATAAGGAGTAAGCCATTTAGAACGGAGACGAGAAAACACTTTTTCTCACAGAGTGGTGAGTCTGTGGAATTCTCTGCCTCAGAGGGCGGTGGAGGAGGGTCGTCTGGATGCTTTCAAGAGAGAGCTAGATAGGGCTCTTAAAAATAGCGGAGTCAGGGGATATGGTGAGATGGCAGGAACGGGGTACTGATTGGGGATGATCAGCGATGATCACATTGAATGGCGGTGCTGACTCGAAGGGCCGAATGGCCTACTCCTGCACCTGTTGTCTATTGTATTCACAAGAGTCGAATTCCAACAAAATCTGGGGAGTACCTGTAATTACATTAAATTCCATTTGAATTTGTGTTGTAGGCACAATATCAAACAATTTGCCTTATACTTTAATTATTGTTATGAGAGTTTGCTGGTCTCATGTCCACCACAGTCTAGCTAGGTTGTAAAAACATATAGCATCAGGAGTCTGAAGAAGGGTTTCGGCCCGAAACATCGCCTATTTCCTTCGCTCCATAGATGCTGCTGCACCCGCTGAGTTTCCCCAGCAATTTTGTGTAGCATCAGAATGATATTGATTGGCACCAACTTTAGATTTTGTACACTATTGGCCATCTCCACATAATTTTGGTGTCCCAACTTTCATAATGTTAACAAAGTATGTGAATCCAAGTGTGTGCGGTAAGTTTGACAAACTTGACCAGTCTTTGCCAATTTTTATCTCAGCCTGACAAGTAAGTGAGCTAAGATAGAAGTTTTACAATTTTTCCTGAGCTTCATTATTAATGTAAATCTTCATTGAAAAGTAACTACTTTTATAAAAGAACAATTGACAAGCTAAACTTTGTAAATGTCAGAGAACTTGTTTATTGCGTCAGTTGGAGGAATACAGTGACATATGTAGAGCAGATCCGAATAGTCAGTGTTTTGCTCTGAAAATACCTTCCATTCAGCAACCAGACATCTATTCTAAATGATATACTAGATTGATAATTTCTTATAACATATTTGAAGTTTACAGAGATGCCAAAGCTAAGATGCAGCCAACTGTGAAACAAATATACAGTAAGGTAGTCTGATGCTTCATCCTTGTGTTCGATGGCTGTCATGAACTATTGAAAAGCAAAGCACTTTTCATGGGCAATCGAATTTCGACAGGGTTGTATAGATGCCCTTTATTTTGGTCATGTCGATTGGCTTGTCAGTTACTCAGAGCTTTATGGGCCTGTCCCACTTAGGCGACTTGTTAGGCGAGGGCAGGAGACTCTGCATTCTCCACATGGTCGCCACATGTTCGCTGGTGGTCTCTGGTGAGTCTCCATGGTCGCGAGGAGTTCCTGCATTCTAGGAAACAGTCGCGGCCTCAGTATGGTCGCCGCAAATTTTTCAACATGTTGGGGGAAAAAAACGTAAGCAGGAGTTTTCGGAACCAAGGATAACCGACCGGTAATGTTAAATGTCTGCCGAACTTCACAGCTGTGTATCTCTGGCTTATTAAATGCTGTCTGGCTTCTTAAAGTTGTCTCCACTTCTTCTCCCCCCTTCTTTTAAAGGACTTACTGTACACTGTGCTAGCCATCTTAATTACAGCGCCAACCTTCCTGTTCATCGCGGTGGGTGTCTGTATCACCTTGGCTTTGCACCGTGTGAATTTCAGACAGTGCTCCCCGGGGGGGGGGGGGGGGTGGGGGTGTGTGTGTTTGTTTGTGTTTGTGTTCCACTCTGACAGTCGCTGTTCCAGTTCCCGGAGGGGACCTGACTGGAAACTTTACTGAACTAATTATTTTCCAACTATTCCTTGGGTGCGTGTGGTGGAAAACTTCAGAGATAAGGCTGTTCAAATCCTGATCTCTATACTTGGGCATCAAATCTTAGCTGCCTAGGATTACACAGAGTGTGAACAGCACACCTGTAACTAGTGGTCTGCCTCGGGGTCCGGTGCTGTGACCATTGCTGTTTGTCATCTATATCAATGATTTGGATGAGCTTGTACAAGGCATGATTAGACTAAAGTGAGTGGTATTGTAGATAGTAAAGATGGTTGTCAAAAATTGCAAAGTTTCTTGATCGGTTGGGCTGGTGGGCAGAAGAATGGTTGATGGAGTTTAATATAGAGAAGTGAGGTGTGGCATTTTGGGAAGACTAACCTGCATGAACCAGATAGTGGGGGTAAAGGAGGGCTCGCTGGTGCACCTTGCGAGTCGGGGGTGGCATCAGAAGCTGGGGCTTGAGAGGCGGTGCAAGCCAGAGTGGCATCAGCCGATCTGCCCGCTATAACAAGGGTTTACTGTATTGAGTATAGAAGTTGTAGATACAAAATGCTGGACAGGCAGCATCTCTGGAGAGAAGGAATGGGTGACATTTTGGGTCGAGACTCTTCTTCAGACAGAACTTGAGTCTGGGGTTGGGAGGTCATGTTACAGTTGTACAGGATATTGGTGAGGCCACATTTGGAGTACTGTATTAGTTTTGGTCACCCTGTTATTGGAAAGATGATGTTAAGCTGGAAACGGTGTCGAGACGATTTACAAGGATGTTGCCAGGACTCGAGGACCTCAAGTCAAGTCAGTTTTATTCGTCACGTGCACATAAAGTGCAGTGAAATGAATTTGCCAGCAGCGGTACAATAACAAAAACACACAATACGCAACAAAAATTTAACACAAACATCCACCACAGCATTCATCACTGTGGTGGAAGGCACAAAGTTTGGTCAGTCCTCCTCTATTTTCCCCCGTGGTAGGGACCACAACCCTCCACAGTCGCCGCTGCGGGCGTCCAGATGTACAGACAAGGTAAGCCCAGGTAAGTCCTGAATCGGTGCTTCCCCAATGGAGACCGCGACTTCAAGATGGTGTAGGCCGCAGGCCGGCGGTCGAAGATCTAAAGTCCCCGCCGCACTGCAGACCGCAGGGCCGGCGGTCGGAGCTCCTCTCCAAGGATCTCCGGCGAGGGATCCTGCTCTGGATGGTAAGTCCCCGCCGCGCCCGCGGTTAGAAGTAGGCAGCGGGCCAGCGGTCGGAGTTCTTCTCCGGGGTCCCCAATGAGGCATCCCAGGCTCCAGAAGCACCGCCGTCCGCGGCTTCTGGATGATGTAGGCCGCGGGCCAGCGGTCGGAGCTCCTCTCTATAGAGACAGGTCTGTGCAGGCCGTGACTTTATTTCTTGAAGTACAGCATGATGAGGGGTGATCTTATAGAGGCCTATAAGAGGATTAGATAGGGAAAATGCACAGAGTCCTTTACCCACAATAGGGGAATCAAGATCCAAAGATCATAGATTTAAGGTGACGGGGAAGATTTAATAGGAGCCTGAGGGGCAAACCTTTTACACAAAGGGTGGTAGATAAATGGAACGGGCTGCCAGAGGAGGTGCACCTTGCGAGTCGGGGGAGGTAGTTAAGGTGGATACTATCACTAAGTTTAAGAAGCATTTGGACAGGTACATGGATGGGAATGGTTTGAAGGAATATGGGCCAAACACAGGCAGGCGGGACTATCGTAGATGGGGCAAATTGGTCAGAGTGGGCAAGTTGGGACAAAGGGTCTGTTTTCACGCTGTATGATGATGACTAAAAAAATGCCGTTTTCACATGCTATCTTAAACCAGCAACCAGGATATAGATAACTCCATAGCATCCATCTGAAGTAAAACATGGCAGTTAATCCTCATTATCTTGGCCAACCACATCAATTGACACTGCTCATTGTCACACTGTGCTTTGAGAGATGTTGCACACAGATTGGTTGCTGTGAATGCATTTCAAACATTTGTTGCCACAGCCATGCAATGAACAAATCTTTCATCCTACGATCCAAATAGATAGAACTAATAGTAAAAAATGGTTATTTCATTACCATCCATATTGCAGTTGGGGATATCTTGCCACACAGAAAATGACTGGTCCACTTGCCTGCAAAACAGTGACTGTATTTCATTCTCTGTGATGTGTCACAATAACCAGAAAACATGAAAGCCAAGGATGTAAATGCAGTAACATTTCAGTCCAAAATTATCCATTTTGTTTCATTAATTTTAACAGTCTTAAATACAAATCAACACACAGTTATAATTAAGTTAAAACATTCCAAGCAGAATTTATAGCGAAATTAAATTGTGATACACAAGTCAGTCAGGTTTACATATGGACAATATACAGTCTGAATTTTTTTTTTGCAATTTCATGCAGCTACTAAAATATCCAGTCAATGCAACATTAAACCACAGAATGTAACTCACTAACTGAACCAGCTATAAATGTTATGCTATAATTTCCCTTGAATTGTTTGTTTAAAGCAGCACACTAGTATTCTACAGAGCAATAACATACCCTAAATTTCATAACTAATTTAAATCTTGATTTTGATTTACAAATGCTCATGATTAATAAATGAATGAGAAAAACAGACAATAGAAACATAGAAAATAGGTGCAGGAGTAGGCCATTCGGCCTTTCGAGCCTGCGCCGCCATTCAATATGATCATGGCTGATCATCCAACTCAGTATCCTGTACCTGCTTTCTCTCCATACCCCCTGATCCCTTTAGCCACAAGGGCCACATCTAACTCCCTCTTAAATATAGCCAATGAATTGGCCTCAACTACATTCTGTGGCAGAGAATTCCAGAGATTCACCACTCTCTGTGTAAAAAATGTTTTTCTCATCTCAGTCCTAAAAGATTTCCCCTTTATCCTTAAACTGTGACCCCTTGTTCTGGACTTCCCCAACATCGGGAACAATCTTCCTGCATCTAGCCTGTCCAACCCCTTAAGAATTTTGTAAGTTTCTATAAGATCCCCCCTTAATCTTCTAAATTCTAGCGAGTACAAGCCGAGTCTATCCAGTCTTTCTTCATATGAAAGTCCTGACATCCCAGAAATCAGTCTGGTGAACCTTCTCTGTACTCCCTCTATGGCAAGAATGTCCTTCCTCAGATTAGGAGACCAAAACTGTACGCAATACTCCAGGTGTGGTCTCACCAAGACCCTGCAGAACCTCCCTGCTCCTATACTCAAATCCTTTTGCTATGAATGGTAACATACCATTCGCTTTCTTCACTGCCTGCTGCACCTGCATGCCTACTTTCAATGACTGGTGTACCATGGCACCCAGGTCTCGTTGCATCTCCCCTTTTCCTAATCGGCCACCATTCAGGTAATAGTCTACTTTCCTGTTTTACCTCACATTTATCCACATTATACTGCATCTGCTATGCATTTGCCCACTCACCCAGCCTATCCAAGTCACCTTGCAGCCTCCTAGCATCCTCCTCACAGCTAACACTACCCCCCCAGCTTCGTGTCATCCGCAAACTTGGAGATGTTGCATTCAATTCCCTCGTCCAAATCATTAATCTTATTATTATATTACTAAAAGTCTGTTCTTGACCGGTTTTGGCCATCTGTGCTGCGATTTCCGAGAGAACGCCGCCACCTACGGCCGTCATTTTTGGCCACCTCGCTCAGTATGTGTGCCGAGGATTTTTCCCGTCGATGAAAAATGACAGAGATATTAATGATTTTACAAAATTCCCCATTCTCTCTGCTGCCCCTGCTGGCGGCAGGGGGGAGGGACTATAAAACCAGGAAGTGGTGTGCCTCAATCAGTGTCTGCAAGCTGGAGGAAGGCAGAGGGTCACGTTTCTCTGAGCTGTGAATAACACTGAACACATGTCTACTCAAATGTAAGTGTCCTTAGTGGTTCTAAAACGCTTGCAGAATGTGTCTATTGGTTCTAAAATGTTTGCAAAAAGTGTTTATTGGTTCTAAAATGTTTGCAAAAAGTGTCTCTTTTGATTCTACAATGCTTGCAGAATGTGTCTTTTTGGTTCTAAAATGTTTTTTAGGTTCTCCCCCCCCTTTCCTCTCCCCCCCCCCTCTCCTCTCCGCCCCCCCCCCCTCTCCTCTTCTCCCCCTCTCCTCTCTCTCCTCCCCTCTCCTCTCCCCCCTCTCCTTTCCCCCCCCTCCCCCACCATTCCTCCCCTAAACCCCCTCCTCTCCACACACCCCTACCCCCTTCCCTCCCCCTCGCTGCTCCCCACCTCTCCCCCTCCCCTCTCAGCACACTCTTTCCCCCCCCTCCCCTCCACCACCATGCCTCCACACCCCCTACCCTCTTCCCTCCACCCTCCCTGCTCCCCACCTCACCCCCCTCTCTCTCCCCCTCACTCTCACCCTCTCTCTTCCCCTCCTCCCCCACCTTTCCCCCCTCACCCACCCTCCCTCTTATCCTCCTCTCCACCCCCTATCCCTCTTTCCCCTCTCTCTGTGTCTCTGTCTCTCTGCCTCTGCCCCTTCTCTCTCTGCCCTCACTCTCTACCCCCGCCCGCCCCCCTCCTCTCTAGATGTGACTGCAAGTTGGGGGCTATGCGTCAGTGGATAGGGTGGTTATGGGGTAAAAGGAGCAAATTAATAATATTAATATAATATCAAGGGGGGTAATTAGCTTGAGTGTGGGGGGGATAGTTAGTGTGTGTGACGCTGCATGCCGCCTCCCCCCCCCCCCACAACCGCACGTTGGGGGAACAGACCCAACGGGTCTGCACTTGGTCTAGTATATATTGTAAATAGCTGGGGTCCCAGCACTGAGCCTTGCGGTACCCCACTAGTCACTCGCTGCCATTCTGAAAAGGACCCGTTTACTCCTACTCTTTGCTTCCTGTTTGCCAGCCAGTTCTCTAACCACATCTAGGGACCCTCAATCATGTAAGCCGCCGCCGTCCCCGATGCCCAGCAGAACGCCGTCAGCCTCAAGCTGCCTGTATTCTGGGCTGAGCAACCGCAAGTCTGGTTCGTGCACGTTGAAGCACAGTTCCACAGTTTGACGACAGGAAATATTTCCATGTCGTTGGGGCCCTCACTCAGGAGACGGCCTCGCGGTTGCTGCCATTCTTGCTGCAGGACCCACCGGCGCTCGCAAAGTATGAAGGCCTTAAAGCCCTCCTCCTCCGTACGTTCGGGCTCAGCCGCCGAGATCGCGCCGCCCGCCTCTTACACATGGACGGTTTGGGCGACCGCAAGCCGTCCACCCTAATGGCTGAGATGCTCGCTTTAATGGATGCCCACCGCCCGTGTCTCCTTTTTGAGCAAGCGTTCCTGGAGCAGACGCCAGATGACATCCGCTTAATGCTCGCCGGTGCCGACTTCACCGAACCCATGCAGCAAGATGGTGGGACCATCAACCCAGTCTCCGCGCCCACCTGCCAGTCGCCTCGATGGGACAGCAGAGATGCCCCGCCCACCACTACCACTGTAGAGCCGCAGCCACGTGCTGGTGACCGGGGTAAGCGCAAATTGTGCTTTTACCATCTCCGATGCCGTCAGCCCTGCTCTTTTTTGGGAAATGCCTCGGCCGATCGTCTGTAGAGGCGATCGCTATCGGCCCGAACAACCGCCTCTACGTGCGCGGCCGTCGCTCCGGCCTGCGTTTTCTCGTTGATTCTGGGTCCATCGTAAGCATATTTCCACCGACTGGACCGGACACCCCGTGCTGGTAGGCGGGGCATCTGCTCACGGCCGTAAATCGTAGTACGATTCGAACCTACGGCACACGGATCCTCTCCCTGTCCTTTGACTTCCACCCTTATGAATGGACCTTCATCATCGTGGACATTGCGCAACCGCTCCTCGGTGCCGGTTTCCTCCGGGCTTTCTCGTGTGCGGGGTGGGCGCATGATTCCGGCAACGGACCTCGGACCCACGGCCCCCGGTTCGACCCAGCCCACAGCTCAGCGCCATTGCCGAGGTTGAAGGCCGCTATGCCTCTTTCCTCGCCGAGTTCCCGAAGCTCCTCACCCTGTTTCAGCACGGCGGCCCCCAATCATGGGGTCGTCCATCATATCGCCATCGTGGGCCCGACTGTGCACGCCGACTTCCACCCAACAAGCTGCGCATCGCCCGGGAGGAGTTCCACCTCATGGAAGACATGGGGATTGTCCGGCACTCGGACAGCCTGTGGGCATCCCCGCTACACATGGTCCCCAAGGCATCTGGGGGGTGGAGACCATGTAGGGACTATGGGCGTCTGAACGCCATAACAACCGCAGACCGCTGCCCCACATCCAAGACTTTTTCGCCCACCTCGAGGACGCTACTTTCTTTTCCAACGTCGACCTGGTCCGCGGTTATAACCAAATCCCTGTCTACCCGGATGACGTTCCCAAGACCGCGCTGTTCGAGTGGCTTTGCATGCTCTTTGGTTTAAAAAATGCCGCACAGGCGTTCCAAAGGCTCATGGTCATGGTCGGTAGGGATTTACCTTTTGTCTATATTTATCCCGACGACATCCTGGTCGCGAGCCGCACCCAGCAAAAGCACTTCGAGCGCCTGCGGACCCTGTTCCAGCGGCTCCTGGACCACAACCTCATCATCAACCCCTCCAAATGCCAATTCGGCCTCCGCCCCATTTCATTCCTGGGGCACAGTCATGTCTCAGGGCGCCGCCCCTTTACCCTCATAGGTGGAGGCCATTCGGTAGTTTTCCTGGCCGCGCACGGTAAAAGGGTTGGAGGAATTTGTCGGCATGGTAAATCTTTACCACTGTTTCATGCCGGCAGCGGCCCAAATCATGCGCCCCCTCTTCCAGTGCCTCGCGGGCAAGCCGCGGGAGCTCGAATGGTCTGCCGAGGCAGACGCGGCGTTCGAGGGCGCCAAAGCAGCCCTGGCCAATGCCACGGGCCTCAGGCTCGACGGCCCTCACTGTAGATGCCTCTGACAATGCTGTGAGCGGCGTATTGGAGCAGCTAATTGATGGCCGCTGGCAACCGCTGGCCTTTTTCAGCCATCAGCTGCAGGCCCTTGAACGCAACTACAGCGCTTTCGACAGGGAGCTCCTCGCTCTATACCTGGCCATCCGGCATTTCCGTTACTTTCTGGAGGACCACCCTTTCACCGACCATAAGCCTCTAACTTTCGCCCTGGGTAAGGTGTCACGCCAGCAGCGACATCTCGCCTTTATTTCTGAATTTACCACGGATGTGCAGCACGTCGCGGGCAAGTGCAACACGGTCGCTGATGCCCTGGCCCGCCCTGCCCTCCCTGACGTGGCGACCGTGGACCACGGCATGAACTACGCGGAACTGGCTGCGTTGCGGCGCGGATGCTGGGATGGCAGACTACCGCACTGCTGCTTCTGGCCTCCGGTTAGCCGACGTCCCGTGCGGGTCCTTGGGCACGGTGGTACTCTTTGACATCTCCACTGGTCGACCTCGACCCATCTTCATCGTCATCCACGGCCTGGCCCACCCGTCCATCCGGGCGACCTCGGCGCTGTGCATGTGCAGTGAGGACCCCGGTGCAGGATTTTGCTGTCTCTTTGGCCTGATTTCTGCACATTCCCGTCGACTTGGTGGGTCCGTTACCGACATCCCGAGGTGCCACTCACCTACTCACCATCGTGGTGAGGTGGCCGGAGGCTATCCCGCTTTCCGACACTTCCGCCGCGTCTTGTGCTCGAGCCCTGCCGGCCAACTGGATTGCCCGGTTTGGGGTTCCATCAGATATCTCTACCGACCAGGGGGCACAATTCACGTCCTCTTTGTGGACAGCTCTGGCACAAGTGAACGTGGCGCGGTTGCACCACACCACCGCCTACCACCTAGAAGCCAACGGGCTTGTCGAGCGCTTCCACCGCCTCCTCAAGTCGGCGCTGAAAGCTCGGCTCACGGGTCCGGACAGGGTAGACCAGTTGCCTTGGGTGCTGCTGGGTATCCGCACCGCTCCCAAGGCGGACTTGGATACATCGTCCGCCGGCTCGGCTCTGCGGGTGCCCGGGAATTTTCTTCCTGCAGGCGGTCTCGGCGTTGTTAGTGACCTTCCAGGAGTGGGGGAGCGGGCTGGCTCCGGTGCCTACCTCGCGCCACGGGCTGACCGCGGTACACATGCTGCCGGTCCTGCAGAACTATGTTTGTTTTTGTCCACAGGGATGCTCACCGGTCCCCGTTGCAACGCGTCTACGAGGGACCATTCCGGGTGTTGCACTCTGGTGTCGCAACCTTCACCTTAGACTTGGGTGCCGGGAAGAAATCATCTCTGTCGCCCGGCTCAAGCCTGCTCAAGTGGACGTTGACAGCCCAGTGGTGGTGGCGTAGCCCCGACGTAGAGGTCGTCCGCCGGCTGATCCCGCTGCACCTGTTGTGCCTGTTTCCCCCGACCCGGTTGTTTCTGTTTCTCCCGCCCTGTTAGTCCTAAGGCTTTGTTCTGCCAGCCCCCTCTGTTACGCCCGACCTGTCTCCAGTCATCACGCGTTCTGGTCGCCGTGTCCGGCCCCCTGCTCGGTTCCGCACCTCGGGTTCTGGGGGGGAGGTCCTGTAGCGACACCTGGTGGTGGCCCTGGGGAGTCGAACCCTCGTGATTGGCTGGAGGAATCACATGAGCGCGGGTGGTTTTATTCGTGGGCTTTTTACCAAAGATCTTATAGCAGAGCAAGATGGGTTACTCTCACGCAAACGTGTAGTACGCTCATGGGCGGAATCATGGGTGATTATAGGACTCATTTTAGCTACCAGCCGCCGCCATCTTGCTTCCGGCCAAAGATCTGATTTTTGCTTCCGCCTCCGCTCCCGTATCTTCACTTTGGTCTTTGACTTTGACCATGCCGTCCACATCTACGAGTGTTGCCTACTGCGCTGCGGTAAATTGTTCCAATCGCCAATGTAGGCGACCCGACTTATCTTTCTTCAGGTTCCCCGTTAAAGAGGAAAGGTAAGAGAACTTTTATTACTTATGTTGCATATAGAAAATCTTATTTTGCCTGTACAATCTCACTGTAGTTAGATCATAGAGCTCAGATAGTCGAGCCTTCATGGCAGCATACGTAAAAATCTTTCTACCTCTCCGTTATTTAATGCAGAATAAGCACATATTGACTCTGTTGTACACTGAGAATTTTATTCGGTCTGCACAAACTTTCAATATAGTTCAGACCTTAAAGCTGGGTGCTCCCCTTTGTCCCAGATGCAGTCGAGGCATCATGGCAGCATACTTGTAAAAATCTTTCTACCTCTCTGTTATTTAATGCAGAATAAGCACATATTGACTCTGTTGTACACTGAGAATTTTATTCGGTCTGCCCGAACTTTCAATATAGCACTGCCCGAACTATCAATATAGGTTCCTTAAAGCCTGCCTTCTCTCCATGCCCCCTGATCCCTTTAGCCACAAGGGCCACATCTAACTACCTCTTAAATCTAGCCAATGAGCTGGCCTCAACTACCTTCTGTTGCAGAGAATTCCACAGATTCACCACTGTGTGTAAAAAAAAAGATTTTCTCATCTCGGTCCTAAAAGATTCCCCCTTATCCTTAAACTGTGACCCCTTGTTCTGGACTTCCCCAACATTGGGACTAACCTTCCTGCATCTAGCCTGTCCAACCCCGTACGAATTTTCTTCTCAGGAGCATTTCCCCAATAGCACCCCTCAAGAGCTTTTTCTTTCTACCTCTGTTATTTAATGTAGAATAAGAACATATTGACTGCATGATATTTTCTGTAATTTCAGATGTCGACAGTGGGTGCAGAATACCCGCCGACATGATCTCCTACATCGAACTGCGGCGTATTTGTCACATAACTGCCGTCTTTGTTCTGAGCATTTCGAACTTAGCCAGTTTTCCAACAAGCAGACCAAGAACAGGCTAGTTTGGGATGCAGTTCCAACGCTCTTTGACATCCCTAACCCTCCGAAACAACTGTACACTCAACGCAGGATACTTGAGGAATAATGAGAACCTTCCATCTTCACCGAAGCCTTCAAAGCAGCAAAGGGGCAAGTAATTTTAAAATAAACATTTAATTTCTCTCTTTTGCAAAATCTATCACAATGTAATATCCTAACTGATACAATTGTCCGTGCACAATATGAAATATCATGTATGGCACTAACATTTTCATGTGTGAGATCTTTCAGAACATTCCAGAGCTAACGCCGGAACGCCGCTTGCCAACCGTGTGACTCGGTGGCATGCGAACACCTTCAGCCGTGGTGAGAGAGGAGCGGTCAAAGAGGGACCCTGACTGGGACCGGAGCAGCGGACAGCCTCACTGAGCAATGCATCCTGGGACAAAGTTTCGCGCAAGATCACTATTTTACTTACAATTTTTGTAGCATGAATTGGGTATCTCACATTGATTTAAAATGAGAATTACCCGTGGATGCAAATTTATTTACATGTATATGCATATGCTAAATCCATTTCATTTGTATACCTCTTTTAAGCCCTTTCCCTCGGCAGTGTCACACAACATACAGCCCGACCATTGTTACTGCTTAGCTGCGGACCGGAGTCGTGAGGAAGGACTTCAATTCACACCAGATGTAACTCACAGAGTGTCACACAACATACAGGCCGACCATTCTTACTGCTTAGCTACGGACCAGATTCGTGAGAATGTTATTCAATTCACACCAGTTGTAAATCACAGAAGAGCTCTGAAGAAGGAAAGACAGCGTACTTTCCGCCTCAAGAAAAGGGTGCAACAGATGAAGAAATCAGCGAGAAGTGGAGCTACAGAAAGCTTGATCAGTTTAGATTTTTTACAAGAGCCAGTAAAGTCTTTTTTTGAATCACAATTGCGGAATGCGCCAGGGCGTAGAAGCGCAAGAGGAAGACGATGGGATTATGCACACAAGATACTTGCCTTGTCCCTCTACCACAAGAGTCCCAACACATATCAGTTGTACCAGAGCATATTCACACTTCCATCAATTTCATCGCTGCGTAGATGGTTGTGTAATGTCGAAGTAAGATCCCACTAAGATCTTCGCGCTTTGGAAGGACAGGGTAGCAGGCATGTCAGAGAGTGATAGAGTCTGTATAGTCTCCTTTGATGAAATGAGTCTACGTTCAGGCCTCTCGTACAATATTACAGAAGATTCAGTTGAAGGTTTTGAGGACTTTGGATCGCTAGGGAAGACGTCACGGCCTGCCAACCATGCTCTTGTTTTCATGGTTAGAGGCCTGTTTGGGAAATGGAAACAACCTGTGGGTTACTTTCTGTCGCGAGACTGCACAAGGGCGGACAAACTGCAAGCATTACTCAATGAATGCTTGCATAAGGTTAAGGCAATTGGACTACAGCCTAAGGCCGTGGTTTGTGACCAAGGCCCAAGCAATGTTCGGTTGTACAACAACTTGGGTGTGACAGAAAAACATCCTTTCTTCTTCCACGTGGGAGCCAAGATCTTTTGCCTGCATGACCCGCCACACTTGCTAAAAAACACGAGAACAAATTTGGAGAAGTATGTTTTTGAGGTAACAGGAGAGGATGGCGGAAAGAAACATATCAAGTGGGCACATATTCGCGCATTTTATGAAAAGGATTCACAGTTTCCCGTTAGGAAAGGCCATAAACTGACCAGAGCCCACTTTGCTACTGAACAGCTTCTCCAAAATGAGAGTCAACAAAGCAGTGCAGGTGCTCAGTCATTCGGTGTCAGCAGGCATGTTAACCTATTCAACTATGGGACAGTTGCCTGGGGGTGCTGCTTATACTGTGGATTTCATTGCAATGATAGATGGACTGTTTGATGCATTTAACGGCAGGAGTCTCAAGACAATAAAAAAATTGAGGAGGCCCATGTCTGAAAAATCGGCGCATTGGTCATTCTTTGAATCATGCTTGCCTGTACTGCAAAGCTTAAAAGTGCTTGGAGCGAAAAATGTATTGTTTGTCAAAGGATGGCAGCTTGCAATTTCTTACATTACACAGCTGTGGCAGCACATAAAGGAAAATACAGACGCTTGTTTCATGCTCACATCCAGGGTTAATCAGGATGTCGTTGAGAATTTATTCGCGACCATTCGGCGAAAGGGCGGATTCCGAGAAAACCCATCAGCAAAGGAATTTCGCTGTGCTTTAAGAATGGTCATGGTAGCTGAACTGATAAAGCCTTCTCTAAGTGCAAACTGTAAACCTGACGATGCTAAATTTCTCTTATCACTGCAAACACTGACAAAAGACAGAGTCAAGAAACCATCTCCATCTATCTCCCATCACAATAAGGCACAACATAACACTGTATTTTGCAGCAAGTCACTTGATCTCCCGGAAGAGAACACACTGGCTTACATCGCAGGCCACATCTGCCGTAGATTCCTCACCTCACATGAACTGATCTCAAAATGTCACATATGCAGAGAAGTTCTGCTACGACCTGATACAACCTTAGTTGATCCTGCCCTCATATTCATCCACCATAAGGCATATGACACATCGACATCAGACTTCGGCTCCCTGATGGTGCCTTCAGAAGTTTCTCGCATTCTGTCAGGTGTGCGAGAAAGTGTTCCGCACAGAATTCGACAATGCTAACATGACCAGGAACAACATCTCCAATCTAATAAATACAGCGATACACAATACTAAGGAATACAACGACATGAACTTATGCTGCCAGAGAGTCAAGGCGCGAATTGTAGCTATCTTTGTCAGTGTCCGCATACATTATGGACTCAAATTCAAGAATAGAGACCTGCAGGACCTGACCATTAAAAGGAAGTGTAAGAAAGTTCTAAAAGTGACGCATAAGTAAAGTACATGATGTTAAATTATTTATTGATGAAATGTCAGAAATAAAGTGTTGACCATTGATTAGTATTATGAATTATTTAAAATTGAGTGGGTTGGTGCAATATACTGCTAATGTGCCGTTATGAGATATTCACACTAAAATCTTACCATGTATGACAGAATGAAAGGTGTTATCCTTGCTTGTTTATGGATCTTGCCTTTGAATTATTAAAATTGAGTGGGTTAGTGCAATGTTGGCTCCATGTGCTGCTAATCAGCACGGCCAAAACACCAGAGTGAAGCTGCGGGGAGGTTTACAATTTTTTACAATGTTTATTATTTAATGTCCCTTGTCTGGTCTGAAATAAAGTTCAACATTGGATATAAAAATCAGAATAAATATAATTGTGTGTGTTATATGATTATATACATCTATATCACATTCATGTATGTGTGTTCCTTCCAGCACAATCTAGTCAGTTGTATGCTCGCTGAATAAAACCATCCTTAAGTTATACATCATTTATAAATCTTGCTTAAACAAATTTAATTTTGTGAAATTCTACAATTAGATAATCCCACCATTACAGACCGATCTAATTCCACTCTCTGGTTATTGGGAAGACCAGACCCCGTTTATTGTGGAGAAACAACTCCGTAGAAAATAGAAAATAAGCACAAAAACTTTAAGTAACATTTCAGGGCTAGAGCAACTGTAATCTTCATATTGCTATTATTTTCCCAAATAGTGCAGATGTGAACAGTGTGATTACATTAATGTGATTAGATGAATGAATTACAGAGTGCAAGTGTAATACAAAATCAACTCAAACACAGCATATGAGCCATTAAAAAGAACTGATTTTAAAAACATTAAAAAGGAAAATTACCAGAGGCAAAATTTATAAACATTTTTTTCTTTAACAAGAATTAAGAGAATTATGAACTAACATAATTACGAATCGAACCCTATATCACACACAAAAACTTCCCCGCAACGTTGATTACCCTGCGAGTCTGGTCGGGTCGGCTAGGTTCCGGTTAACACAAAATCTACTCAAACACAGCCTATGAACCATTTAAAAAGAAATTATTTAAAAAACATTAAAAAAAACACTATTACCAGAGTCAAATTTTATTCTTGACAAGCATTAACAGAGGTGAGAACTAACAGAATTACACCTAACATCCTATAACTCTGCTATAAGATTACATTGGATTACATTGCGAGTCGGGTCAGGTTACTAAAATGGGCGGAGAAAAATGCCCAGGATTCCCTCCGTAGCGTACTACACGTCAGCCCATTGTATTTCGCAGGTGTAGCCCATCTTGCTCTGCTCTAAGATCTTTGCTTTTTACCAAAGATTAGAGTAGTGTCTTTGCTTTTTACTGTATTGAGTCATTCTAGCGCCACAGTGTGGATTCAACATCATGCTTTTGACTGTCTCAATCGATTTGAGTAATCTCGTTGTTTTCGTGTTCAAAATAAAACAATTTTATTTACTCACCGTCTCGACTCGCCAAAACAGATTAAAAACAAAGCGAAAATGAAAGAAGGGCTTGCCAGGGAAAATAATCAGTTGCAACAAAACTATTTTGCCCACAATAAATGTGTGTACCTATCGAAGGTACACAAAATTGCTGGGGAAACTCAGCGGGTGCAGCAGCATCTATGGAGCGAAGGAAATAGGCGACGTTTCGGGCCGAAACCCTTCTTCAGTACCTATCGTTTCGTTTATCTTGTTTCAAGAATGCTCCCGGGGCTGTCATAATGCTTCTATTCGGCTGCTGGTGTTGGTTAACGGGGCGAAGGAGCAGAGTCTGATGAAGGGATCCGACGCGAAAGGTCGCCTATCCGTGTCCTCCAGAGACGTTACCTGACCCGCTTGTGTTCTGCTGTATGTAGGAAGGAACACTAGATGCTGGTTTACGCCGAAGATAGACACAAAAAGCTGGAGTAACTCAGCGGGACAGGCAGCATCTCTGGAGAGAGGGAATGGGTAACTTTTCGGATCGAGACGCTTCTCCAAACCACGGACTGGTTCGAGGACGGTGCTCTAAAAGTTTCGCTATTAAAAAAAAAAACGACTTTAAATGAGCGTTTTATCTTTCTCACCGGTTCAACTTCGGTTGCGCTTTACGGAACAAATGTTTCCTTTAATCAGGGGAAAACATGCTCGAAAGCTTTAAAAACCTGGAATACACCCTCTCAACTAAATAAAAGCCAAAATCATCAGCAGCGACCCACTGTTTCCTCGTCCACCGCTCACCTGAAGACTGGAGCGGCACAACCTGGGCGCCCCTGCTTTCAACCAAAGATACTAGTATCTGCTTTCAACTGAGTGAGAGGAAAAAGATCGAGCCGACCGAGTGAGTGTGCGGCGCCCGCCCGCCCGCCCGGCGCAGCGGTGGCGCCTGCGCAGTGGTGGCCTGCTGGTTGCTTCCCTCCCCCCAGCCTTCCCCTTCTCTAGCTCGGGCTGCCTTGGCCACCCCTCCCCCACCGCTCCCGCCCGCCCGCCCGCCCCTCGCAGCCCGGAGCCAGCCCGGCCAGCACAGCGAGCCAGCAACGGCAAGCCTCCGCCACAGCGCCTCCACAGCACAGGCCTCCCACATCCACGGGCTCTCGTTGCAGGCGGCGCCCGGGAACAGGCGCCCTGAGCCGGGCGGCGGTTTACAAATTTAGACCGGGGATCGAGAGGTGGGTTTTATTTTTTTTCCTGTTTTCTTCCTTCCACGCGTGTTTATTAATTTAACATCGAGGTGATGGGGTGGGTGGGCGGAGGCCGCGCCGGCGGTGGGTGTGGGGAGAGGCGGGCCCCGCGGCCCGTTGTGGTGGGGTTTTTTTTAGCTCGGGTGATTTGGCGGCCGCAGGCCGCGCGGCCTAACCACCCGGTCCGGTCCCGTCCCCTCCCCCGGGCTCCCATCCGCCTTTGTGTGCCGAGTTTCACGCCCACTGACCCTGTGACGAGGGGCGGAGAGTCCTCGCCCGGCCTTCGGCCCGATCCAGCTGCCTTGCAAGCGCAGGCCCCGGCCGGGGCCTCGGGCGCCCCGCTGCCTGTCAGCCGGTCCATTCCCGGCTTCTATTGTTTGCTGGCCGGTGTGTGGGGGTTGCGGGTCGGAGGCAGGGCTCGGTTGCCGGCTACTTGTACGGGGGACACCCACCTCTCTCTGGCAACATTATACCGCTGCCCTGCCCGCCCGGAGTTGGATGCACTCCTCACCTTCACCTGTCCCCTTCCTTCCCTCGCTTCCTCTCAGCACAGATCTGGGTTACACACAGAGTAGTCTGGTACGATTACACACCCCTCTCCGGTTTACAGAGCAGAGCTCTCTCATATGCATATAACCCGTGGAGATGTCCCTTGCACATCTTACTGATTTAGATTCTTAAACTATGGTTCCAATAGATTCGGTTTAGCTGTGAAGTCAGTCTTATACTTGTCATCGTACATTGTGGGGAGATCTCCTTTGTAACTGTTCCCCCTTAACATTTGCAGTACTAATGCTCTGCAAAGTTCTCCTGTTTGGCTGCATAGGACATCTCGTGCATTAATACAGATTTTTATGTGTATGGATGATAGTTGCAATTAAATGCATTTCTAGCATGAATCGCCCCCTCGTGTATGCTGTCATTGAACAAGATCATGGCGGAATTGCAACTTCAACTTGACCTTCTTGGTATCCATCAGTTCCATTATTGTCTTAGAATCAGTGGATCACTTGACTTGAATGTGCTAATACTTGAGCATCTGCAGCTCGTTTGAAAGTATACAATTATAAACATTCACAACCCTTGGAATGAAGAAAATTCTTCTTATCCTCTGTCTGAAATAACCATCCCCTTATCCTGAAGATGTGATCCTAGTTCTTTACTCTGCAGCTGGGTGAAGCAGTCTCTCAGCATCTGTGTAGATCTTATAGATTGTGCCCTAAGAATTGAAGGCAGATTTTTTTTCCAGCAAGACAGAGATCATATAGAAACATATTATAGAACATATAGCGAGAGAGATTTTCATTGTAGTCGCATGTGGATCAGTAAGGGAGTGCCCTTTTTTCTATACTTGCGTAAAAGTTAAGACTTTTACTAAGAAATTGATGTTCTTTTCAGATGAAAACAGAACTCTGTGTGATTTGATTGTACAAAGAAATCTATCAAACCAGCTTTGTACTTTAATATCTAAATTGCAATGATTCAGATTTTTTTGTGACTACGTATTTATTACAAGTGTATGTTACTTGCTGCGATCTGATGGCCTTTAAATGGTGGAATTGTTGGACTGTTACTTATTGGTGAATGAAGGTTTAGTTTATATTTAATATGTATATATTTTTCAAGTTTTCCGCCTTACCTTATTTTGTTCTTCAGAAACAGTGGTGGCAAGTCAGCCTGTCCAATTATACTGAGGATAGTACATAGAACCCATTACAGGCTTTGTATTGTATGGGAAAACTCGAGGTTGAGAAGAATGTTTACCTAAATTTACTAGAGAAAAAGTTAGCATCTGGCTAACTGAAAGATGGTGATTGGAGTCAACTATGTTATTCCTTGTATAGGATATTTGGGAAGTGACTGAATCATGTAAGCAAATGTATTTTTATTGAATACTTTGTTATGAGAGTCCACCTTTCATGTCACAATGTTAATAATTTGCTGGCAAGCCACTTGTACCCTCTTAACTCTGGTTATACACTGGCTCCCTTTCATTCACGCCTCAGTGCCAATTGACCAAGATGTGTTGCCGACCTGTCAACGCCTCTCCATGTGGCCTTAGCTCTCCTTATCTCAGTATGCCCTTCCAGGTCATCAACCCTGAGAAATTTTGCCAAAATTCATTTTGTGCACAACAGAACATCCCCACTTTTCATCACTCCTCCATTCAACTGCCATGCATTCTCTTCAACATTTCTCTTCCAAAACATATTTCGGTTAATTGTGTTATCCTCTAAAGCATTCAGTATTAAAAGTTTGTTTCTTAACCCAACAGTAAGATGTTTTCATAAATTGGAGGTGCTATATAAAAGCATGTCCTAAATTCATACATTAAACATTATTTGCAAATGAGAATTCAAAGTGCAACAGCAGAAGTTGCCTCTATATTTTTCATATAGTCTATATGCTACTGAACTGTCTGTAGTCTTTGGAGATATTGACCACACCATCCAAGTTGCTTTCCACCATTAGCAAATGCTTGTTTGTTTCCATTCCGAATCTGTTGCAGCAAGCGGATGGCCTGCAATGACTTTTTGCATCATTGCCTCAGGTGTCCTCCAAAGTATAATCTTTGGCCCCTTCCAATTTTCTACTTGCATGTTTTCTGTTTACAACGTAAACCGTACACCAGCAACATCCATGTGTACCTTGCCATTATGGCTCATGATCTCTCCAGTCTCTTTCTGTGCCTAACTGGCATGGAATGAGCAGAAGTTTTCTCCAAATGAATATCAGGTAGGCAAGGACCCATAGGCTTTGCTTCCTAACCATTGATTCTGTCACTTTCCCAGGCAATATGCTGATGCTCAGCCAGATTGTTCACAACTTTGGCGTCACTTTTGACCCCTATATGAGCTCTCGGCTACGAATCCATGCCATCACTCAAATTTACTATTTTCATCTCCGTAACAGTGTCTGACTCTGCAGCTGTTTACCCTGTTTTCCATTACCCTCATTCATGCCATTATTGCCCCTAGTCCTGACAGTTCTGCACATTCCTTGCCTGCCTTCCTTGTTCTATCATTCATAGGTTAATGGTCACCCAAAACGGGTGTTCATATCCTGGAAACCATACCAAGCGACCTACACTGACGTCCGGATCAGTGACAAATTAATTGTTAAATTCTTACTAATTTTAGCTCCCCTCTGGCCACCTTCCTTCTCCAAAGGGCTCAATGAGATTACAGAACCAAAGCCCTTTGATAAATACTGGAGTAACTTTGCGGTCCAGGCAGCATCTCTGGAGAGAAGGAATGGGTGACGTTTTCGGGTCGAGACTCTTCTTCAGACTCCAGCATTTTGTGTCTACCGATTTAAACCAGCATCTGCAGTTCTTTCCTACACCCTTTGATAAATAAATGCTTCTCCATTTTGAGTCTCTTAAGCACCCCCCTGATTTTAATTGATTCACTCTAGTTCAGTGCTTTCAGCTTCCAAGAAATTTCTGTCCTTAACCGTACTATTTTTCTTCTTTTGAGATGTCCCTCAAACTCTATTCAAACTTTAATCATCCATCCTAACATCTCATGTTGCTCATTTACAAATTTAGTTTCACATGGCTACTTTGAAGCCCTTCAGAATGTTTTAACTTGTTAGTGGCACCATATATATACAAGTAATTCAAACCATTGACAGCTGCATTTCACTATTTCCTTGCTTGTGACCGTTACCCTTAAAATTCTGCATAAAGATATGATGTTAAGTGGCTGGAATGTAATGTGGAAAAATGTGAGGTCACCTGCTTCTGTGTAGAAACAGAAAAACTGTATTCTTAAAAAGGTGATGAATTGGTCGGGTTGATGGGTTCAATGGACCAGAGTATGTTTGTACACAGGTTACTGAAAGCCAACGATACAAGAGCATTACTTGACAAGGAAGGTAAAAAGTATGTCATCCTTTATTACAAGAGGATTTGAACGCAGGAGTACAAAGATTGTACTGAGATTATGTGGGACCACGGTGAGACTGCACCTCAAGTAATGTGTAGAAACCAGGAATTGCAGATGCTGGTTTATTTTAAAATAAAGACACAAAGTGCTGGAATATCTCAGCGGATCAGGCAGCATGCCCTGGAGAACATGAATAGGTGATGTTTCAGGCCAGGACCCTTCTTTAGACAGTCAGAAACAGGGTCCTGACCCAAAAAGTCACCTATACATGTATTCCAGGGATGCTGTCTGACCTGCAGAGTAACTCCAGCACTAGGTGTCTTTTTTGTTTGTACTTGTCCTAGGAGTGCAGTGGAGGTTCATCGTACTGTTTCCAGGGATGGAGAGCTTGCCGCTTGAGGGGCGATTGAGTGGTTTAAGTCTAGAGTTCAGAAGATTGAGAGGTGATTTCAGATAGGATGTTTTATCCTGAACAAGGCTCGTAGTCTCAGAATAAGGGCGCAGCTGTTTAGGAATAAGATGAGAAATGTCTTCACTCAGAGGATGGTGATCTTTATAATTGTTTACCCTGGATGGCTTTGGCTGCTTATTTATTGATAATAATAATAATAATAATAAATACTTTATTAATCCCCTTTTCAGGGGAAATTCAGATGTCTTTGCAGCACACTAATAAAAATACAACATAGCATTAAAGAAGAAGTTTAACATTAAAACATAAAAACATGATGGCATTCAAAATCAAAATTGATAGCTCTCTGAATTTTTGAGGAATATGGGATAATGCAGGAATATTGTGTTAAGGTGGCCAAATGGCCTTTTGCTCTGAGTACTTATGTTATTGGCAGATTGGATGTGAAATTGTGAAGAACAGTTATGCATCAGTTTCATATCCTTGAATGTTTGATGCTGTTCATGTATTGGGTGCTGAAATTAAAGAATGCAGTGGATAACACTCTAGTATGTATATGTGGTCTTGTATGTATAAGTGGTGAGATGTGGTTTACTGCTTGAAAGTTTCCCATAAAGTGAGTTCCTGATCTGCGTTAGTCTGTAGATTGTAGGGGGTGGGGTGGGGGGGGGGGGGGGGTGCCCTGGTGGTCACTAGGGGAAGGAGGTGAGTGGGGAAAATTAAATGCTGCCCTTTGCCCTATAAAGAAATATGCAAAAATTAACTTGGAAAACACTTGCGAGCTAATCATACATGGTTACAAATACTGTAGATGAATCTAAATATGGAACTGAAGTGGATTTGACAATTCCCGCTATTTTATTTTATCCAGGGGTTTGTACGGAGTGAGATATTATATATAATATATATATTTATGATTGATTTTAATCCTTGTTCCATTTTGGCAGGATCTTCAAAGGGCTTTGATAGAATGGAAAGGATGTAAATCCAGCAATGGTCTGAATTGTCTTTGACTTGTATGGTTCCCTGGTTGGACATCGTTCCATTACACAATAGGTTAGATTTCTCAATTGGGTCAGTTCATATTGTACTATGCATATTGGCACTCAACTGGCAGCTGATTTCTCTGAGTCCTAGGAGGAAGCTAACACAATAGACAATAGGTGCAGGAGTAGGCCATTCGGCCCTTCGAGCCAGCACCGCCATTCAATGTGATCGTGGCTGATCATCCACAATCAGTACCCCATTCCTGTCTCCTCCCCATATCCCTGGACTCTGCTATCTTTAAGAGCTCTATCTAACTTTCTTGAAAGCATCCAGAGAACCGGTTACCGCCCTCTGAGGCAGAGAATTCCACAGACTGACAACTCTCTTTGTGTAAAGGTATTTGCTCATCTCTGTTCTAAATGGCTTACCTCTTATTCTTAAACTGTGGCCCCTGGTTCTGGACTCTCCCAACATCGGGAACATGTTTCCTGCCTCTTGCATGTCCAAACCATTAATAAGTTAATTAATAAACTTTATTTCGGACCCAAGGTCCAGACAAGGGACAACATTACATAAAAATACATTGCATATAAAAACACCGGCGGCTCCCAAGGGTCGTGCCATCATATTGTCGAACCCCTCGGCACGGGAGTGGTTCAGTCCGGAGGCGGCCCTTAGCCAGAGGGTTTAAAGGCAGGGGTTTGGGTGCCATCTTTCTCTTGTTTGGTCTTCCCTACAACCGGGAGGAACATAATAAAAGGTGCCTCTCAAAACACTGGACTTCGTGCTTCCTTTTGAGACCCACGCACTACATTGGTGACCCCGACGCTCCATTGGCGTCATGATGGAGAGAAGAGAAAGCCCTACCTCCTCACAGGCTGGCCCGGCCCTGTCTCTGGACGCGGTCTCGTTGAAACTGCCCAACTTCTGGACCACCCGGCCGTTCATCTGGTTCCAGCAGGCGGAGGCCCAGTTCAACCTGCGGGGCATCTCGGTCGATGCCACCCGCTTCTATTACCTGGTGGGGGCCCTCGACCAGGACACGGTTGAAGAGGTCACGGACTTCCTCGCAGCCCCCCCGGACACTGATAAGTATCTCGGCCTTAAGGAGCTCCTGCTCCAGATTTATAGCCTAAGCAGGATGGAGCGTGCTGCTAGGATCCTGCATATGGAGGGCCTAGGCGACCGACGGCCATCTAGCCTCCTAAAGGAGATGGTGGCTCTCATGGATGGGCACACGCCGTGCCTGTTGTTCGAGTATACATACCTGCATCTGCTGCCGGCCTACATCCGTCTGCAGCTCACAGACGCCTCCTTTGCTGACCTCGGGAGGCGCGCCGACGCGCTGTGGATGGCGCGCCCTGATGACGTCACCCCGGCAGCTCCCGATTTCCTCCGGTGGGGCGGGGGAGCTGTGGAAGGAGTGACAGCTCCAGCCCGACGGCCCGCTCGATCGCCCCCAGCGGCAGTGAGGGGTACTGCACCTGCAGTCCAGCGCCAGCAAGCTGCAGGCACCACCAGCAGGAGCAGGCAAGCTCCAAGTAACACAAACTTGAGGCGCTGATGCTATTTCCATCAGCGCTGGGGTGCTGCAGCACGACAATGCCGCCAGCCGTGCACGTTCCCGGGAAACGCCTGGGCCGGATGCCAATAGTCCCCGCGGCAGCTGGCCAAATTCACCGTCTTTTCGCCTGGGATCGGCGCTCCGGGACCCGCTTCCTCGTGGATACTGGAGCGGAGCTCAGCGTCCTGCCCCCTTCGCTGGCCGACATTCGTTCCGGTAAGCGGGGGCCCGTCCTCACCGCGGCGAATGGCAGCCCCATCGCACATATGGAGTGCGCATGGTTCAGATCGTGTTCGGCTCCTGCCATTTCTCGTGGCGGTTTACCATTGCCGACGTCTCCCAGCCATTGCTCGGGGCCGATTTCCTCCGGGCGCATTCCCTCATGGTGGACGTCAGGCGTCATCGTTTGGTCAACGCCGCTACAATGGAGCCGATCATGTTGCGTTTGTATCAACTGGTGGGACAGCCCCTGACGTCCGTGGACTCCCGCTTCGCACGGATCTTGGCCGCGTTCCCAGACATTCTGACCCCGCAGTTTCGATCATCGACCCCCAGCCACGGAGTGGTGCATTTTATCCAGACTATCGGCCCACCACTCCATGTACGAGCACGCCGACTGTCGCCGGATAAACTGCGTCTGGCACGGCGGGAATTCCGCACAATGGAGACCTTGGGGATCGTCCGCCCTTCGAGCAGCCCTTGGGCGTCCCCACTCCACATGGTCCCTAAGTCGAGCGGGGGCTGGCGACCTTGCGGGGATTACTGACGGCTGAACGCCGCAACAACAGCGGATCGATACCCCGTACCCCACATCCAGGACTTCACCGCCCATTTGGCTGGGGCCACAATATTTTCAAAAGTGGATCTGGTACGGGCTTATAACCAGATCCCGGTTCATCCGGATGACGTACCCAAGACGGCAATCATCGCGCCATGGGACATTTCGCCCACACGTGCCATCAGCCCTCAGGGACTGCCCATACGTCTTCCTGCGCCGTGATGCCCACCGGACGCCACTCCAGAGGCCGTACGAGGGCCCGTTCCGGGTGCTGGAACACGGGCAGTCGACTTTTGTCCTGGACATGGGGGGCCGGCCGGAGGCAGTGTCGATTGACCGTTTGAAGCCGACACACCTGGACATTGACCAGCCGGTGCTGGTTGCCCAACCTCGGCCTCGAGGGCGCCCCCCTTCACGGCTCCCTCCGCCTGTCACTCCACCTGTCCTCCCGCCGGTCCCTCGACCTGTCCCTCCACCTATGCCTCCGCAAGCCCCACGATCGGCTGACTTCCGCTCGCGGGCTGGCCGGGTCGTGCGCCCGCCGGTGCGTTTCGTGCCTCTGGTTCTGGGGGGGGGTCCTGTGGCGGCTCCCAAGGGTCGTGCCATAATACTGTCGAACCCCTCGGCACGGGAGTGGTTCAGTCCGGAGGCGGCCCTTAGCCAGAGGGTTTAAAGGCAGGGGTTTGGGTGCCATCTTTCTCTTGTTTGGTCTTCCCTACAACCGGGAGGAACATAATAAAAGGTGCCTCTCAAAACACTGGACTTCGTGCTTCCTTTTGAGACCCACGCACTATAACACCATAAAATACATATAAAATCTTAGTATATCACTTATAAAAGCATCATAAATTATATACTAAAAAAAAGGACAATACATGATTTAAAATCCAGAATAAAAAAGGAAGATCAGTGTCCTACAATGAGACAGTGATACCAGTGTCTCCACAACCGGGATTCATAGCATGTAGTGCTAAACCTTATGGTTGACAAAGCCACGATATTTACATTTTTAGAGTCATTTATCCTGCAAATGAATTTATACATATGATCTCGTAGGATAGAAACATAGAAAATAGGTGCAGGAGGAGGCCATTCGGCCCTTCGAGCCAGCACGGCCATTCATTGCGATCATGGCTGATCGTCCCCAATCAATAACCCGTGCCTACCTTCTCCCCATATCCCTTGACTCTACTAGCCCCTAGAGCCCTATCTAACTCTCTCTTAAATCCATCCAGTTATTTGGCCTCCACTGCCCTCCACAAATTCACAACTCTGGGTGAAAAAGTTTTTTCTCACCTCAGTCTTAAATGCACACCCTTTATTCTAAGACTGTGGTCCCTGGTTCTGGACTCGCCCAACATTGGGAACATTTTTCCTGCATCTAGCTTGTCCAGTCCTTTTATAATTTTATATGTTTCTATAAGAACCCCCCTCATCCTTCTAAACTCCAGTGAATACAAGCCTAGTCTTTTCAATCTTATATGACAGTCCCGCCAACCCAGGGATAAATCTTGTGAACCTATGCTGCACTGCCTCGATCACAAGGATGTCCTTCCTCAAATTAGGAGACCAAAACTGTACGCAATACTCCAGATGTGGTCTTACCAGAGCCCAATACAACTGCAGAAGAACCTCTCTACTCCTATACTGAAATCATCTTGTTATGAAGGCCAACATTCTATTAGCTTTCTTCACTGCCTGCTATATCTGCACGCCAACTTTGAGTGAATGGCGTACAAGGACACCCAGGTGTCGCTGTACCTCCCCCTTACCTAACCTAACCCCATTGAGGTAATAATCTGCCCCCTTGTTTTTGCCACTAAAGTGGATAACCTCACATTTATCTATATTATACTGCATCTGCCACGCATCTGCCCACTCACTCAACCTGTCCAGGTCACACTGCAACCTCCTAACATCCTCTTCATAGTTCACACTGCCACCCAGCTTTGTGTCATCCGCAAACTTACTAGTGTTGTTCCTAATTCCCTCTTCCAAATCATTAATATATATATGGTAAACAGTTGCGGCCCCAACACCGAGCCTTGCGGCACTCCACTCGCCACTGCCTGCCATTCTGAAAATGATCCGTTCACTCCTACTTGGAAGCACATATGAATTGAAAAGTTTTTGCCTCTGTATTTGTTTACAATCTGCTTTAGGGCATATATGCACAAGTCAGTGCCATGTTTAGCTTTAAAACCAAACTGGTTATCTGTGGAGTTAAACTCATTTACTCTATCCAGCAGAATTCTTTCTAAGACTTTTGACAATATGCTGGCTAAAGCTATGGGCCTGTAATTATTTAGGCTGCCTGCTCTACCAGCCTTGTCCTTAATGATCGGCACTAGCAGAATGGACAACATTGAGACAGGTAACAAGCCATGAATCATAAACCAGTAAAGCAAATAGCAAGGAGAGGAGCTATCCTCATATTCGCATACTTAAGATGTTCAGCAGAAATATGATTCAAGCCACTTGCTTTGTTGTTGGACAGCTTGTTCATGGCATGATACACCTCATGTGATATAATCACCATTGAGTCATTACTCTCAATATTGTTCACCTATACAAATCACCTTGGACACAGTTGAATAAAGTACTATAATGTTGTCGCCATAACTTCGCGATATTAGCTGTTCCGGAGATTCCATCTACAGTGCATGGTAGAGATATTTTGCAACTGTTAAGAGCTCGCATTTCTTTCCAAAAAACAGTAGCATTGTTACTTAGCAGCAGCTTAGCCATGGAATCAGCCCTCATAGCCTGCTCATTTTTACAGATGAAACGGACAGCATACTTATCTTACACTCGTGAGCTTCTTGTACTCAAACACAGGCCCCTGTCTGGGTCTACCTGCCATAGCCCATGATTTAGTGGCTTCACGGGCTTCAGCATGATACTCAGCTACATACTTATTCCAGCCAGGCCTGATGTTATGTGTCTTGTTTTCATGCTTGCAGTAGGGCTTACTGCCTACATATAAAGCGCTTACTATATCATTATACATGGAGCAGATATCTCTCCTAAGCTTCATATCCTTACAATTAACATTACTACACATCATTGCATCTTTAGGTAGTTGAATATTGCTTAAGGATTTATCTGTATGGGCATAATAGGCTAAGATGTCTTCCTTTGTGTGGGTTGACCAATCCAGTTTTTCTGTGTTAAAGCTATTTCTATCTCTGGACACCACAGGTAGGTATTCAACATTTATTGTTATAGCAACAGGTATATGATCAGTCATTGCTGCCCCATACAAAATGCTTATACACCCCAATGAGGCATGTGCATCAGCTGTACTAATACAGTGGTCCAGCCACACTGCCACCCAGCTTTGTGTCATCTGCAAATTTGCTAATGTTACTTTGAATCCGTTCATCTAAATCATTGATGTATATTGTAGATGGCTGCGGTCCCAGCACCGAGCCGTGCAGTACCCCACTGGTCACTGTCTGCCATTCAGAAAGGGACCCGTTAATCCCTACTCTTTGTTTCCTGTCTGCCAACCAATTTTCTATCCGTGTCAGCACCCTACCCCCAATACCATATGCTCTAATTTTGCCCGCTAATCTCCTATGTGGGACCTTATCGAATGCTTTCTGAAAGTCCACTACATCCATTGACTCTCCCTTGTCCATTTTCATAGTTACATCCTCAAAATATTCCAGAAGATTAGATAAGCACGATTTACCCTTCGTAAATCCATGCCAACTACTGCTACTGCTATCCAAATGTGCTGCTATTTCATATTTTTTAATTGACTCCAGCATCTTCCCCACTACAGGTGCACAACCTTTTATCCGAAAGCCTTGGGACCAGACACTTTTCGTAATTCGGAATTTGTCGGCCTTCGGAATGGAAATTTTTTTGCGTAGATTTTAATGGCTGGCTCAGTGGTAGAGTGCTCGGCACATATCCGCAAGGTCGCGAGTTTGCGCCTTGATCCCGTCAGTTCCTCGGTCGTGAGTTTGAGTCTTCAATGTAGTTTTTTCTTGCAGAATAAATGTCTGTATGAAATGCAGTGTGTTGAATGAATTCCTGAATTTGTAAATGTGACCGCAGCATTGAATCACTTTTCGCACTCATTTCACCCTAGCGGGACTACATGCCCTTAGGCGGCCTAAGGCGACATTTTCACACTCTTATATCCGTGTGCAGCAGAGGCGACGTGCGTTTGGCGCCAAACGTGAGCTTTGGCGTGCCATGTTTAGCGCCAAACATGAGCTTTGGTGAGCTTTGGTGTGCAGACGACATCCTGGAAAAAATGTCCGGTTTCTTCCAGGTAGGCGATATACCCTCCCGGGCAATATACCCTCCACTTCTCTTTTATGAAGGGGATTTAGTTCCCCTTTCTTCCAGGACCGACCGGAGGTTCCGCTGTCACCTCTGCGGGCCACCCTCGGTGAACGCTCACTCAACTTTGTCTTGGGATTCCTACTCTCCCGCGCAATATACCCTCACCTTCTCTTTTATGAATGGGGATTTAGTTCCCCTTTCTTCGAGGACCGACCGGAGGTTCCGCTGTCACCTCTGCGGGCCGCCCTCGGTGAACGTCCTGTCTCCCTGTCCCTGGGATAGTAGGGGGCGATCAAACAGCACAATACCCCCCTCCAACTCCAGAGGAATCCGCTCCCCGATGGGCCGCTACGGCGACAAGTGGCAGTTCGCCCACAGCCCGAGCTGCGCGACCCCAAGAACAAGACGTACCTTGCACACCATCAGCTTCTGCCCATACGGGGAGCGTGTTCCTCTGGAGTTGGAGCAGGGCTGGGCTGGAGTTGCTGATCTGGGATCTCCGTGCTTGCAGTGGGCCTGGGGGTCGGTGTCCCGATGAGGGGGCACAGCTCGGGCTGTGGGCGAACTGCCACTTGTCGCCGTAGCGGCCCATCGGGGAACGGCTTCTGGTGGTCCTGACGTCTCCGGCCAGTTTGCAGTTTTCCTCTGGAGTTGGAACGGGGCTGGGCTGCTGCTGGCTGTGGGTCTCTGGGATCTCCTTGCTTGCAGTGGGCCTGGGGGTCGGTGTCCCGTTGGTCCTGACGTCTCCGGTGACTGTCACTGACCTGCTGGCATTGCCGACGTGAAGACAGTGCAAAGCCCCCGCGCCGGTGCAATGGGCGGGGAGCTGAAGAGGGGAGGGAAGGGGTCACACACATGGCCGGGAAGCAGAGGGGTGTAGGTGGGGTGAAATTGAAGGGAGCGACAATCTGCTGCTGCCTGCCCGCTGAGTTAAAACGTTCCCACGCAAGACTCACGATACACTGTGTATCGTGAGTCTACCGTGGGAACTTTTTAACTCAGCGGGCAGGCAGCAGCATATTGTCAATTATTAACCCTCCCGCGCAATATACCCTCACCTTCTCTTTTATGAATGGGGATTTAGTTCCCCTTTCTTCGAGGACCGACCGGAGGTTCCGCTGTCACCTCTGCGGGCCGCCCTCGGTGAACGTTTTCAAGGACCTTTCTTCAAGGACCGAAAAAATGTCCGTTATTCGGGGGTTTTCGTCATTTGGATCTTCGGATAAAAGGTTGTGCACCTGTACCGATATTAGGCTAACTGGTCTATAAACACCTTCTGCTTTGTCACAGAATAGCATCACAAATTGAATCACTCGGGACTTTATTTTGTCTTCAATATTTCTTCATAATTTATACTAATGGCACCTGTCTTGTTAATACTAAGGAAAAATTGCCACATAAATAAACTTGTGTTTTCCTGTCACATCACCAAGTTAAAATGAGAGGGTTTTGCTGGGATATTTATCTGTCTTTTTGAGGTGGTCGAACATGTGTCAATGTATTCCGGCAAAGCTTCCTGTGCTTGAACTGGAATTGTTTCGCCTAGATGCAGTTCCTCCCTTGGTGATGATAGGGTTCTGTTTTTGTGAACTGTTCGTAACCTCGACAATTTGCAAGTTGGAAACGAGGGCGCGAACTGAGTTCCCACACGGCTGAAGATGCCTGCAGCCCTGCCACGGGTGGCAAATCCCCAAATACTAATTTCTATGTATGGGCTGTCCATAGGTCGGCTGTTCATAACCTCGCAAGAAACTGTTTGTTTAACAGTCTATTGGCACAGGCGGAACATGGGAATTTTGGGCGAGAGCTCAGTGTGCACGAAAAATGTCAGGTCTTGAATCTCGATTGGGTGGTCTGGAACATGACCCAGATATGTCCAGTAATTTGATTTGTTGAATCACAATTTTGAATTTTTCAATTTGGCGTCAGCCTGGACTACTTTTCAAGGAAAAGAGTCTGTATTTCCACCATGCTTTCTTAGGTAGCCTATTTCAATGTAATGCCCCCTTGCTCTGGCGTCTCTCCCAGAAGAAAAAACACACTCCCTTCTGAGAACGAGAGCTGCAGCATGAGAGAATCTATACAGCTTTATATGATGCGCAGTATTCTGCTATTGAGAACTTGGTACTTTTCACTGGCTTGTCAATAAGCAGGATTTTTGTAAAATAGTTTAAAATGCACAGGCATATGGCGTGGCAGCTTTGTGTGTGGAAGTGTTAAGGGAAAACAGCAGAGAATACTAGGAGCTGCTGCATTTGGTTCCTTGCTCTAATTTTTGATTTTGTGCAATACAGTAGCAGCAACACTAATTGGTGTTAGTGTAGTGTCAAGAAAAGACGGAACAATATTACTTTGCTTCTTTTCTTCCAAAATTGATTTGAGCCCTGTTCATCTGGGCCAGACTCCCATTATCCATACCAAATAAACATACAAAGTCCAGTTCACAAGTAAGTTCTGATAAGAGTTTCAACCTGAAGTGTCAACAATCCCTCGACCTCCACAGTTGCTGTCTGGCTTGCTAAGATCGTACAGGAGTTTGTTTTCTGCACACTCCACTGTTCAAAACTTGCTGAATTATACAGAATATTGTCAAGAAGCACCCAAGTTTTAAAATTTGCATTCTATCCAATGGCATTTGGAATGGCCTTTATACTCCCACTCCCCCTGAATCGAAATTGAATTGCCTGAGGTTGAAGAAGTTAATTATAACTGACATCTCATGGTCCTGGTTTTAATTGCTCCATTTTTACCCTTTCAGCTACTCTAGCCCAGGGCTCTGAAATTGCCTCCGTAATCCTCCTTTAAAGTGCTTCTTACAAACTGACCAAACATGAGCATCTTCCTAATATTTGCTTGTGGGCAGGATATTGAATTTTGAGTATTAATGTAAAACACCTCAAGACATTTCAGAATCAAAGATCATTTATAAACAGACATAAAATGCTGGAGTAACTCAGCGAGTACAGGCAGCATCTCTGAAGAGGAATGGGTGACATTTCGGGTCAAGACCCATCTTCAGACTGAGAGTCGGGAGAGGGAGATATGGAAGGGTAAGGTGTGAAAATGTCAGATCAAAGCAAATGATGATCAAAGAAATGTAGTGGTTCATTTTTATCTGAGGGGAAGGTGACAACGAGGCATAACATTAATCTGGATGACAGTGAAACTGGTCGGAGAACTAGGGTGGGGGAGGGACAGAGAGAGAGGGAAATCAAGGGTTATTTGAAGTTAGAGAAGTCAATATTCATACCGCTGGGTTATAAAGCTGCCCAAGTGAAATATAATGTGCTGTTCCTCCAATTTGCATTGGGCCTCTTTCTGACAGTGGAGTAGTATATGTATATATGTGTATAGTATATAGTGAATGGAAGTTGCTTTTACTGACGAAGAATACTTGTACATTAGTGGAAGTGATATTTCTGACTGTTCTGTGTCCACGTCCTATAAGCTTAAAACTTATTGTGGATTTTATTTCACTCTTCAAGACATCCCAAAGCTGTATAACCATATAACCAGATAACAATTACAGCACGGAAACAGGCCATCTCGGCCCTACAAGTCCGTGCCGAACAATTATTTTCCCCTAGTCCCATCTACCCGCACTCAGAGAACCCTCCATTCCTTTCCCATCCATATACCTATCCAATTTATTTTTAAATGATAAAATCGAACCTGCCTCCACCACATCCACTGGAAGCTCATTCCACACAGCTACCACTCTCTGAGTAAAGAAGTTCCCCCTCATGTTACCCCTAAACTTCTGTCCCTTAATTCTGAAGTCATGCCCTCTTGTTTGAATCTTCCCTACTCTCAATGGGAAAAGCTTGTCCACGTCAACTCTGTCTATCCCTCTCATCATTTTAAAGACCTCTATCAAGTCCCCCCTTAACCTTCAGCGCTCCAGAGAATAAAGGCCTAACTTATTCAACCTTTCTCTGTAACCTAGTTGCTGAAACCCAGGCAACATATATAGTATAGTATAGTATAGTAAATATAGTAAAACTGTATAGTAAATAAAGCACGCTTTGTTGTAATGTGAGAAATGCTTCAACCAGACTCTGCACGTCAAAGACACAGCAGCATTGTGATTGTGACGTAATCATCTGTTTTACAGCTATGTGGGATAACAAACAAAAAATGGCCAACATGTTACGGAGAAACTCCCTGTTGTTCTTCTCAAATAACTGCCTGGGAGTGTTAACTTTCAGGCTAGGAACTTTCAGGCTAGTAATCCCTTTCCATGATGGAGCTCGGAAGAGAGCGCTTACTTCAGAAACTTGGTGATAGTCATGCTGTTGAGGTAGCCAGCTGATCTAAATTGGGGCCTCAATGCCAGAGGATGTTGGTCAGGGAGAAGGCATGACATTGGCTCACTTGTCCTTTCCTTAAATTTAAAGGATTTTGTGGAGATAGTTAATGGTTATTGATCTCTCAGAATTATTTTAAATAGTGTTAATGCCCACGAACCACATAACAGCAACAGCTTGGTTACATGCACAACCTGATTGTTTTTTGAAGACATGACCAAAAAGGTTGATGAGGGCAGAGCTGTAGATGTTGTATACATGGATTTCAGTAAGGCATTCATCAAGGTTCTGCATGATAGGCTGATCTGGAAGGTTAGATCGCATGGGATCCAAGGAGAGATAGCTGAATGGATAGCAAATTGGCTTCATGGTTGGAAGCAGAGGGTGATGGTGGAAGGTTGCTACTTGGACTGGTGGCCTGTGACTAGTGGTGTGCCTCAAGGTTCGGTGCCTGGCCTGTTACTGTTTGTCATCTATATCAATGATTTGGATGAGAACATACAGGGCAAGATTAGCAAGTTTGCTGATGATACAAAAGTGGGTGGTTTTGCAGATAGTGAAGATGGTTGTGAAAGATTGCAGCAGGATCTTGATCGATTGGCCAGGCTGAGGAATGGTTGATGGAATTTAATACAGAGAAATGTGAGGTGTTGCATTTTGGGATGTCTAACAAGGGACCAGTGAATGGTAGGCCTCTGGGTAGTGTTGTAGAGAAGAGGGATCTAGGAGTGCAGGTGCATGGTTCTTTGAAGGTCGAGCCGCAGGTAGATAAGGTGGTCAAAAAGGCTTTTGGCACATTGGCTTTCATCAGTGGGAGTATTGAGTATAGAAGTTTGGAGGTCATGTTGCAGTTGTATAAGATGTTGGTGAGACCGCATTTGGAATATTGTGTTCAGTTCTGGGCACCGCTTATTGGAAAGATATTGTCAAGCTTGAAAGGATTCAGAGAAGATTTACGAGGATGTTGCCATAGGGAGCGGTTGAGTAGGATGGGTCTTTATTCCTTGTAGTGTAGGAGGATGAGGGGTGGTCTTTCCAAGGTATATAAAATCATGAGAGTAGGTCCGGTAGATGCACAGAATCTCTTGCCCAGAGTAAGGAAATCGATGACCAGACATAGGTTCAAGGTGAAGGGGAAAAGATTTAATAGGAATCTGAGGGTTAACTTTTTCACACAAAGGGTGGTGGGTGTATCGACCAAACTGCCAGAGGAGGTACTTGAGGCTGGGTCTATCCCAACTGTTTAAGAAACATTTAGACAGGTACATGGATAGAACAAGTTTGAAGGGATATGGACCAAGCGCAGGCAGGTGGGAGTAATGTAGCTGGGACATGTTGGCCGGAGTGGGCAAGTTAGGCCGAAGAGCCTGTTTCCACATGGTATCACAATATGACTGTAAAAATAAATGTGTCAATGGGGAGATAGAGTTTGGGGACAAGAAAGTTTAAGGCTTGCAATAACAATGTTGTTCTCTTTCAAGGTTTTCCAAAATAAAGGTGTTTTTAACAACTATACGTTTATTTTTGTTATTGCAAACTAAAAATACGAAAGGCGTTTTGTTACATTATAAAGTATCATTGCATGTGTCAATTGCTTGTCAATTCCAATGGCCTCCGGTGAAACTGAAAAACTGTTCTTAAGAGAAAATGGTGTATGATTACTACAAGGAGGATACATGGAACGTTTTTTTCCCCTCAGACTTTCTTTCTCAAAGAAAGCTTTTTTTCTGTTTGTCAGTCTCCAAAGTGGTTCTCTGGTTCATGGTCAAAGTCATGTTATAACCAATTTGGCCCATGTAATACCAATAATGTTCCTCAATTTATCAATCACATTATATCCAATTTGTGTTGCGTAAATACACATTATGGTAGACCTACTTGTACAGACCTGAAATGGATCAGCCACTCTGCACTTTTCGCTGAATGCATGTGTGAATGTTTCAGCTTCACTTTAATGTCATTGAGGATATGATGTTCCTGGAGTTGCCATCTCCTGTTGACTGCTTAATAAGCGAGTTCGGTATTCCGACTGCGCATGCCCAGGTCATCGGTCACTGAAGATAAACATTGGAGAGTGCGGATCTATTGTGTGTTATCTTTGGTTATCAGACCTTCGTTTCAGTGAGTGCTTTATGCTTCGTGCTGCTCCATGTGGTCGGGGTCGGCGCGGGTCTACGGCGAGCAGGTGCTGCCGAGCCGCCGCTGGGCTGTCCCCCCGGGTGTCCCGGAGGCGGCCGGAGTTGTTGGGCCGGGCTCGCAGCCAGCGAGGGGGGGGGGGGAACGACGACCACCAGCCGCACCTCTCTCCCTGTCCAGTGGCTGTCAGTTTGCCCCCTCGGTGGAGGGCATGTTATTACAAACAGTGAGTCAGTCGGAGCTGGGCTAGGCAATCAGTTCCACTGGAGCTGCTTGTAGTCTTCCGGCATCAAAGGCCCTGCTGGTGGAGGATGTTGTGACTCAGATGTTGAGGTTTGGTGGCGACGGGGGCCGAGAACCGGCCACTGGCGGGGACGCACATGGAGCGCCGTGGCAGGCCAGGCAACATCTCTGGGGAAGGGTCTCGACCGGAAACGTCACCCATTCCTTTTCTCCGGGGATGCTGCCCGTCCAGCCGAGCCGCCACAGCACCCCGCACGCACCCCGGGCGTCTCTGACTACCCGGGGAAGACGAAGGGGGACGGACGGGCAGGGGTTAACTGGACGGTCCAACGGCGGCTTGGCGTCGCCAGCGGTGCTCGGCACACGGGCTCGACCCGGGCTGTGGATGAGGCGCGGTTCTGTGAGCGCTCTCCCCTGTCTCCCACTGGCATCTGCCCCCTCTCTCTTGCTGTTACACCCGTTTTCCCGCTATCTGGCACCCCTGTTCCTCAGATTAAATATATTTTTACATATAAATCATGAATAAAGATAAGAATTTACATACAGTTTATGCAGCCATCACTTCGTTCGCTTTTTCTTTATACTGATTGGTTGCTGGAATTTCAGCTGCCAAGGCTTTTAGTTCTAAAATGTTTTCAAGCCTTATAACCCATTAATATTTTGATCATTTGTACAATTACATTTTCTATATAGTTCAGTGTTAAATGTTTGTATGATAACATTTATGTAAGATGCTATTTAATGTTTTTTGGCACGTTAATGGTTTAATATAATTAATTTAGCGGCTATTCCATCTCCAGTTTAAAGTGTTCTGCCACTGGCTGTGTTGTCCTTTGCCCAGACACAACATTCTGGCATTCCTCTTCTAAACCACTCGCCCTTCTCTCTTCTTTAAAGTGTATCATTTGTCAAGTTGTGTTTATTGTCATATACACTTAATTCTTTTTCTCTGTTGTCAGCCGGGCAACCTAGGTTTTTAGGTTGCCAAATGACAGTTTAGGTGGTCATATAAGACGGCTTGCATAACGCATGTGATAATGTGCTCGGACGAAGTGCATAGCTACCAGTCAGAATTATGCTCAATGAAGCATTCACATATTATTTCTGCTTCAAATAAACATAGAAACATAGAAAATAGGTGCAGGAGGCCATTCGAGCCAGCACTGCCATTCATTGTGATCATGGCTGATCGTCCCTCATCAATAACCCCTGCCTGCCTTCTCCCCATATCCCTTGACTCCACTAGCCCCTAGAGCTCTATCTAACTCTCTCTTAAATCCATCCAGTGGCTTAGCCTCCACTGCCCTCTGTGGCAGGGAATTCCATAAATTCACAACTCTGGGTGAAAACGTTTTTTCTCACCTCAGTCTTAAATGACCTCCCCTTTATTCTAAGACTGGCCCCTGGTTCTGGACTCGCCCAACATTGGGAACATTTTTCCTGCATCTAGCTTGGCCAGTCCTTTTATAATTTTATATGTTTCTATAAGAACCCCCCTCATCCTTCTAAACTCCAGTGAATACAAGCCTAGTCTTTTCAATCTTTCCTCATATGACAGTCCCGCCATCCCAGAGATCAATCTCGTGAACCTACGCTGCACTGCCTCAATCACAAACAATCCTTCCTCAAATTAGGAGACCAAAACTGTGCACAATACTCCAGATGTGGTCTCACCAGAGCCATATACAACTGCAGAAGAACCTCTTTACTCCTATACTGAAATCCTCTTGTTATGAAGGCCAACCTTACATTAGCTTTCTTTACTTCCTGCTGTACCTGTAAGCCAACTTTCAGTGACCGGTGTACAAGGACGCCCAGGTCTCGCTGCACCTCCCCCTTACCTAACCTAACCTCATTGAGATAATAATCTGCCCCCTTGTTTTTGCCGTCAAAGTGGATAACCTCACATTTATCTATATTATATTGCATCTGCCCACTCACTCAACCTGTCCAGGTCACCCTGCAACCTCCTAACATCCTCTTCACAGTTCACACTGCCACCCAGCTTTGTGTCATCCGCAAACTTGCTAGTGTTGCTCCTAATTCCCTCTTCCAAATCATTAATATATATGGTAAACAGTTGCGGCCCCAACACCGAGCCTTGCGGCATTCCACTCGCCACTGCCTGCCATTCTGAAAATGACCCGTTCACTCCTACTCTTTGCTTCCGGTCTGCCAACCAGTTTTCTATCCATGTCAACATTCTACCCCCAATACCATGTGCTCTAATTTTAGTCACCAGTCTCCCGTGCGGGACCTTATCAAAAGCTTTCTGAAAGTCTAGATACACTACATCCACTGGCACCCCTTCATCCATTTTACTTCTCACACCCTCAAAAAATTCCAGAAGATTAGTCAAGCAAAGTCAAACAAAGATAAAGTCACAAACTAAACATATTCACCAATCAAGACATGATATATACCACAATGACATGCAGCAAAATTATAATACAGTATCTCAAATCTTTGTACATGTTGCAATGAATGCAATTTGTATTATTTCTTTCCACTTCCAAACAAAAATGTGGGTGGATTATTTAGCGTATGATCAACCTCGGTGAGACCAAGCGCAGACTTGGCGATCGTTTTGCACAACACCTTCACTCAGTTCGTAATAACCAACCTGATCTGCAGTAGCTTTCTTCCTGCTGAATAAGCTACGACAGGCTTTGCTGTCATTCTGTGTAATATGGAAGAGTTTGAGGCAGAGTTAGAAATCTTGTGGCATCAAGTTATGATGGAGTTTAGCTGCAGTAGATTACCTGATGATTGGATATATGTGCAGGTGTGTACCAGACCCACAGTACATTTCCCTACTGTTTCTATGCAAATACCCAAATACTGCACAATATTTGGTGAGGTCACAATAAATCACAATCACAGTAATACTTTATTAGCCAAGTATGTTTTGCAACATATGAGGAATTTCATTTGCCAAGCCTGTACAATAAAAAGCAACGGAACACACATAACACATTTTAACATGAACATCCACCACATGACTCCACATTCCTCACTGTGATGGAAGACGAAAAAAAAGTTCAATCTCCTCCCTTAGCTCCCGCGGTCGGGGACCTTGAGCCCTCCGTTGATGGCACGATTTTGACTCCCACAGCCGGTGGCGTTTGGGCCCTCCGCGTCGGGGCGGACATCTCCTGCATTGGGGGAGATGTCAGCTCCCCTGCGGCGGCGATCAAACCTTCCGCGACGTTGGAGCTTCCCGAGACTGCAAGCTCCCGATATAAAGTCCGAAGACGCAGTTGGAGCAATCCCTGGCAATCCGTGGAGCGGATCCGTGGACTTAACATCCCTCCGATGTTAAATCCACGTCCCGTGGGGGCGCTCAAGGTCAGTCCGGGGAAGCCTCCAGCTCCATCGATGGTAGGCCGTAGAGCGACCGGAGACGATCCGAAAAGTAATCTCATCTCCGGAAAGGGAAGAACTGAAAACAAATGTGAGCCAGGCATGCAAAAACTAGTCTCGCTACCACCAAAGATTTAAGGTTTCCCTTCCCGATTCATCTGCACTTCACAACAGTGTAACAAAGTATACGGAGAGATTTTCTTGAACTTAGAATAATTAGCAATGATCCTTTTAAGATAGATCCATCCAGGAGCTGCTACTCTTCTTTCAGGTGTTGGGTGTCTTGAATTCAGGTGCTGCAAAGAAAATGTGACACCACAGGATGTTGTAGCTGTTTCGAAAAAACGTATTTCGACCAGTGAGCAGTTTCGAATGGATCTGGCCCTGCCTCTTGATTTTAATGCTGGCTATGTCATGGATAGAATGGTACACCTTGCCTGGCCCTATTGCCACATTACTGCCTCTGTATTAGCAGCTACTCGTGTTTAGGTCTTTGGAAATGTTTCAAGGACGTTGTAGTCCCAAACTGCTTCTATTGGAACTCATCCTGTTGATGGCAATTAACCATGTGCATGCTTGAGGACAGGTTGGGAATGACAAGACAACTTTTAAGAAGCTAGTCACAAACCATGCACTTGTGCAACTAAGACATTTTCTGAGTTTATGGTCAGTTATCAATTGCATGTTTTAATACTTTTTCCCCCCTTCCTTGTAATGATGACAATTGTAGGTGCCGTGGCCAAGATTTAAGAGTCATCACAGGGCTCGAAATTAACGGTTGCCCGGGTGCCACAGACCACTCAAAGCGCTGCCGGGCAACCTAAACACCGATCCATTTTGCCCGCTTGGCAACCAGATACTGGTTTGTACCGAAGATAGATACAAAAAACTGGAGTAACTCCGCGAGTCAGGCAGCATCTCTGGAGAAAAGGAACATGACGTTTTGTGTCGGCGGTGACGGTTGTATTGCGTGGGAAAAATACTAGGTGCGGGGTGAGGAAGGGTCGCAGCGAATGACTGGTCCCGAACAACGGCAGCAGCGGCCCCATCTCCTCCTCCTCCCGCCCCCCCGCCCACCCTGATAAGGGCCGCTGCTTGCAAACCCGCTACCCGGCACTTAAAAAAAAAACCCTCCCGCACGCCGAGGCCGGGTGTAGGGAGGGAGGGGGAGTCCTCGGCGTGCGGGAGGGTTTGTATTGAAAGCGGTTTTCGCCGTTAGCGGGATTGCTGTCGCGGCAGCTGTGCGGGACCCGTCTTTCACTCCGACACTTCTGAAGCAGCTGCACCATAGATCCTATAGCGAGAGGATCTTTGAGCTGCACCGCTCGGCCCCGCACCTTGCTGTTGGCTGGCGGAGAAGAGAGGCGGTGGCGAGGAAATCCCAACCGCCAAGGCAGCGGAGTGATGTTGTCCGAGGAGTGCTGACCCTCCTTCCTCCATACCTCGCCCTCCTTCTCTCTCTCTCTCTCTCTCTCTCTTGTACGCCCCCTCCACCCCCCCCCCCCTTATCCTGGGACCCCTCCTCTCCATCCCGCACTGATCCCCATTCCTGCCTCTATTCAGTCCTCACTGACATCCCCTGTGCTCCCCTCCCCATCTCCCCCCCCCCCCAATCCATTCATCCTGCGCTGATCACCCTATCCACCTCGCATTAATTCTCCTGCCGCTATACCCCCCCCCCCCCTCCCATCCATCCTACACTGGTTCCCCAATCACCCTGTACTTACCCCTTTCCCATCCATCCTGCACCTCTTCCATCCATCCTGTACTGATCCCCCATCCATCTTGTACTAATCCACGCATTCATCCCATTCTGACCCACCCTCCATTACCCTGCACCTTCCCCCATTCATCCTGCACAGACCCTCCGATCCACACTGTACTGACCCCCCCCCCCCATTCATCCTGCGCTGATCTCTCCCCCCCCATCCATCCTGTACTGATCCTCCTATTCAAGAAGAATGGGGGGAACAGTCTGAAGAAGGGTCTCGACCCGAAATGTTGCCTATTTCCTTCGCTTCATCGATGCTGTCTCACCTGCTGAGTTTCTCCAGCACTATTGTCTATCCCCATCCATCCCGTACTGAACCTCCCCGTTCAACACCACTGACATCCCCCGTGCCCTCCCCTCACAATTTTACCTACACCAACCAACACGTACTAATTCACCTTCCTCAATCCATCCATTCTGCACCGCCTGCCTTCTAATCCCCCCTCCCCGACCCTATTGTCCTGGAAATCTCTTCTGAGCGCACATTGACTATGTTTGATAACGGAATGCAATCAAATGTGTTATAATTCCCAATGTTATTATTTGTTATAATCCATAAAGATGGATTCATTATATTGTGAACACGTGAAACATTAAAACCGCAGTGTTCGATTGTCACTGTTACCGTTGACACATTATTACAGAATTCATTTTAACAGCAAATCAATGCTCTTAATATGGAGTATCAGTACTGTTATTTAATGAGCAACATTCACAACTATACGTACGCATATATGTTACCATGGTCCAGGATTTATTGACACAGGTTGATCATACGCTGAATAATCCAACCACATTTTGGTTTGGAAGTGGAAAGAACTAATAGAAATTGCATTAATTGCAATGTGTAAAAAGAGTTGAGATACTGTCTTATAATTTTGCTGCATGTCATTGTGGGATATATCATGTCTTGATTGGTGAATGTTTAGTTTGTGACTTTATTTGAAGCAGAAATAATATGTGAATGCTTCATTGAGGATAATTCCGACTGGTAACTACGCACTTCGTCCGAGCACATTATCGCACGCGTCATGCAAGCCATCTTAAATGACCACCTAAACTGTCATTTGGCAACCTAAAAAGCGGCCAAGGTTGCCCGGCTGGCAACATGGAAAAAAAGTTAAGCGAGAGCCCAGCATCATTAAATTTGGTGAGGTGGGGAAGACTGGAGGATGGCAAATGTTGTTCCTCTATTTCAGAATGGCTGCAAGGAAACCCCTGGGAACTATAGGCCAGTATGTGGGAGATTGTGCCTCATGAATGGGATTAAATGTTTTGAAGATGTGACCAAAAAGGTTGATGCGAACAGAACTGGATTTCAGCAAGACAGTTCACAACGTTCCACATGGTAGGGTGCTCTGGAAGGTTAGATTACATGGGATCCAAGGAGAGAACGGGGTAGTAAATGGGCTTCATGAAAGGAAGCAGATGGTGATCGTGGAAGGTTATTTTTCAGACTGAAGGCGTGGTGAGTGATGTATTTCAGGGTTCAGTGCTAGGCTCATTGCTGTTTGTCATCTATATCAATGATTTGCGTGAGAATGTACAAAGCATGATTAGTAAGTTCGGTGACGGCACCAAAGTGGGTGGTATTGTACATAGTTGGTTGTCAAAAATTGATTGATTAACTGGGCAGGTGGGCTGAGGAATGATTGATGGAGTTTAATACAGAGACGTATAAGGTATTCCATTTTAGGAAGTCTATAATCAGGGCAGGACTTACATCGTGAATGGCAGGGGTCTGGGGAGTGTGGTTGAGCAGAGGGACTAGGAGTGCAGGTACATAGTTCCCTGAAAGTGGTATCACAGGTATATAGGATAGTCAAGACGGCTTTTGGCACATTGGCCACCATCAGAGTATAGAAGTTGGGAGATCATGTTACATTGGTAAGGCCTCATTTAGACTATTGTGTTCAGTTCTGTCACCCTGTTATAGGGAAGATGTGGCTAATCTGGAAAGGGTATAGAGAAGATTTACGAGGCTGTTGTCAGGACTCAATGGCCTGAGCTGTAGGGAGAGGTTGAGCAGGCCAGGACTTTATTCCTTCGAGCGTAGGTGGATGAGGGGTGATCTTATAGAGGTGCATAAGATCATGAGAGGGTGATGGGGTACGTGGGGGCACCGCGAGACGGCTGCCCTGCCAGCAGCATGTTAGTCAATTCTACTTTTTTTGTTTTTATTAGTATGTCCAAATGTTTGTTTTAATGTCTCTCGGTGTGTATTGTGTGGGGGTTAGTGAGGGGGGGTAAGGGTGGAACCGATTTTGGTCGCCTCCTCCACTGAGAGGCGACTTTTTCCATGTCGCCTCCCTCGTGGCCTAACACCAAGGATTGGTGCGGCTTTCCCGGAGACTGGCCCGGAGCTTCAGCAGCGGGTGCAGCGTGGACTTTTTCATCGCGGAGCGGGCGAGCCCTCGCCGGGGGTCGCCAGAAGGGAGTGCTCCGATCGCTGGCCCGCGTCAGCCTCAAGCCGCGGACTGCGGTACTTCTTGCCGCAGGCGTGGACTGCGGAACTTCCAGCTGGCGCGCCGTCCGGAGCCTGGGATCCCTCGTTGGGGACCCCGGAGGAGAAGAGCTCCGACAGCTGGCCCACGGCCTACAACAGCTTGAAGCCGCGGTCTGCGTTGCTTCTAGCGGCGGGGACTTACTTACCATCCGGACCGGGATCCCTCGCCGGGGATCCCTGGAGAAGAGCTCCGACCGCCGGCCTGCGGCCTACGTTATCTTCAAGCCACGATCTCCGGTAGGGAAGCACCGATTCGGGACTTACCTTGCCTGTACATCTGGCCGCCCGCAGCGGTGACTGCGGAGGTTTATGGTCCCGACCACGGGGAAAAGTGGAGGAGGACTGACTGAACTTTGTGCCTTCCACCACAGTGATGAATGCTGTGGTGGTTGTTTTGAGTTAAATGTTTGTTGTGTATTGTGTGTTCTTTTTTTTATCCAGGCCTAAGTTGGCATTTTGGGTGGGCATAAAAGACCCTAAGGCATTTTTTTCTTTTTGTAGTTCTGGATCCTTGCGGTTACATTTTATATCTTTTGGTAGTGTATTCATAACACAGAAAGTTGGTACAAGCTTTTGTGTAGGCAATGTCCTCAGGCAGCTTCTATTTAGCTTCATGAGGATTGTGTGTGGTTCTCAGCACCTGTGATATCCTCCCATTTATTTGAAAAATTCCTTTTAATATCATCCTAGGCAGAACTTTCTTGTTCTTTATTCAAAAATTACCCATGAGATAATGTATTGATATTGTACATAACTAACGGCATTTCTAGATGCTTCTAATCGTTCTTTGTATGGTAGTGGAATATTCAGTCAACGGTTACAACTTGCATTTACATAGCTCTCTTAAATAACAAAATGTTCCAAGGGAATTCACAGGGACATTATCTAAAATTATTGACACAATTCCCCAGGAAAGATATTAGCAAATATAAGCTTGGTCAGTGGAGTTTATATAGTATTTTTCAAGCAGAAGGGAAAGGTGCAGAGGTTGAGAGAGGGAATTCCAAATCTCTGTGTTTTTTGTTTCATTGATCCTCCTGACCATTCAGAATACTATTATCTACAAAGGGGCCAATAGCTTAAAGACTGTCACTTGGACTATTTTCCTGTTGCTATTAATACATTTTTATGTTCTGTTTCCTAACATTCCAACCAACAATTTCAGAAAAACACAATGATCTCATTTTAGTGAGATATATTTCACTTAGGATTTCAACCAAGTGCAATAGTGTGAAATTGTTATTCTGAACTGTGAATATACCAGAATAATTTTAAATTGTAGTTTTTTTTATCCTTCTATGAGTGGTTGCACAACATTACGGGCCTGTTGGAGTTCGTCCATTTTCTACGGCAGAGCACTATCGGTAGTGATATTTAAATTCCTCCCAAGGTCTGAAATGAAAATGGCTGGTTTATCTCCTCATTTTTGCTGCCTTTTCAGGAACACAAATGAGAAGATGTGTGCAGCCCACAGAAGCTGGCAAAATCCAGCCTACCCTTCTCCCTAATCCTCGATCCTATGCGCATGCTGTCCATAAGCACAACGTTTGTAACCTGGGGAGAACCTGTGGTGCAGGAAGAAGTGTTGGGCAGTTTTATATAAACCCCCAAAAAGAGTTGTTCCTACTCTTTATTACACACATAAACATATTAATCTCTGTTTTATGGAGTATAGCCAAAGTCAATTCCTCTTAATTCAGTCTTTTTAGGTATTGGGCTGAGCAGATTGTGTGTTCAAACCCCATCTGAGAACCTTGAGCATGTTAATAGACAATAGGTGCAGGAGTAGGTCATTCGGCCCTTCAAGCCTGCACCGCCATTCAATGTGATCATGGCTGATCATCCACAATCAGTACCCCTGCCTTCGCCCCATATCCCGTGACTACGCTATCTTTAAGAGCCCTATCTAGCTCTCTCTTGAAAGTATCCAGAGAACCGGCCTCCACTGCCCTCTGAGGCAGAGAATTCCACAGACTCACAACTCTCTGTGTGAAAAAGTGTTTCCTCATCTCCATTCTAAATGGCTTACCCTTTATTCTTAAACTGTGGCTCCTGGTTCTGGACTCCCCCAACATTAGATTAACTATACTAATCCATGCCTATATAATCTCCACCACACATATGCATGCCACACATTCCACCTAGTAATCCAGTCCGGGTTTTGGGCTGCTGTTGGCAGTTTTTTGTTGCTGCGGACAGAACATAGTTGATTTTAAAATGCATGGCTGTGTATCTCTCTTCTTTATATCTTAATACAAGACTGATGGTTCACTCTTGACTTTGTAATGGATTGCATACAAACAGGGAAAATGTTTCCTGCCTCTAGCGCAGAGGTCGGCAACCTATGGCCCCTGGGACGAATGCGGCCCTTAACCCGAAATCATCCGGCCCGCAGGTGTATTTTATTTTCCCATCGTCATCTGGCCCGCATACTTCCTTCATCTCCAGTACCTCCCAGGCCCGAGGCATGGTGACGCAAGGAGGCCTGCACTGGTGGTTGCAATTGCGGAGCCGCCAAGCGCCTGAGCGGGGCCGAGATCTGGCTGTACCGCATCCTGAGCAAAGCCGCTGGCACGACCGCACACCTTCTGTGTCTGGGCTTCACTGTTGGGATCGGGGTTGTCAATAGGCCGGGGACGAGTGAGTATGAGTATTGGAGCCACCGCCTTTAGGACTGAGCCAAGGCAATGGTCCGTAGGTTGGCCATGTTTGTGAGCGCCTGTAACTAGGGGCCAGTGCTCCGGGTGGCGTCCTCGAAGGGGCGGGATCTATGTGAACACGTGATTTGATGCCTACCATCCGGGGCGGGATCTATGTGAACACGTGGTAGATGTGGCCCGCCATCCACTCACAGACCTGCGTCGTGGCTCCTATGCATAGAAACATAGAAAATAGGTGCAGTAGGAGGCCATTCGGCCCTTCGAGCCAGCACCGCCATTCATTGTGATCATGGCTGATCGTCCCCAATCAATAACCCGTGCCTGCTTTAGCATGTTCAAACCCTTAATAATCTTATATGTTTCAATAAGATACCCTCTCATCCTTCTAAATTCCAGAGTATACAAGCCCAGTCGCTTCATTCTATCAGCATATGACAGTCCCGCCATCCCGGGAATTATCCTTGTGAACCTACGCTGCACTCCCTCAATAGCAAGTATGTCCTTCCTCAAATTTGGAGACCAAAACCAAAGATCCTTTAGCGAGCAAGATAGCCCACGTGACGAAAAAGACGTAGTACGGTCATGGGCAGATTCATGAGTAATTTTCGGCCCCATTTCCATAACCGGCTTCCGTCTCCGTACCAAAGATTCCATAGCGGAGCAAAGATACAAGTGCGGAGACAGAAACCGGTTACGGAATCATCCACGTAAAAATCAAAGATCTTTGGTAAAAATCTTCTCATTTTCTTTCTGCCTCTCTGCCTCACAATAAAAAAGCAAAAAGATGCTTCCTTCCACAGCGTGTGGGAAGTCTGGCCCGGATCAGCATGGCTGGGACGCCAGGGTAAAGTTGCGGGGAGGTTTGCAATGTATTTTTATGTAATGTTGTCCCTTGTCTGGGCCTTGAGTCCGAAATAAAGTTTATCATTATATATATAAAAATCTGGAGAAATATATATGTATGTTTTATATGATTATATACATCTATATCACATTCATGTATGTGTGTTCTTTCCTACACAATCTAATCAGTTGTATGGTCACTGAATAAAACACAGCACATGAGCCATTTAAAAATAAAAAATAATTTTTTTTAAATAAATAAATAAATAAACATTTAAAAAAAAGAAGATTAACAGAATTATAATTTATTAACACAAACTGTTCCACCCGCAAAGTTGATTACACTGCAAGAGGGATATACAAAATCGGATCGGGTTACTGAAATGGCCGAAGAAATGGCCCACATTCCGCTCCGTTGCATACTACACGTCAGCCCATTGGATTTAGCAGGGCTATCTTGCTCGCTATAGGATCTTTGACCAAAACTGCACACAATACTCCAGATGTGGGCTCACTAGGGCCCTGTACAAATGCAGAAGAACCTCTTTGCTCCTATATTCGATTCCTCTTGTTATAAACATAGAAACATAGAAAATTGGTGCAGGAGGAGGCCATTCGGCCCTTCGAGCCAGCACCGCCATTCATTGTGATCCTCTTTCAATAACCCGTGCCTGCCTTCTCCCCATATCCCTTGACTCCACTAGCCCCTAGAGCTCTATCTAACTCTCTCTTAAATCCATCCAGTGATTTGGCCTCCACTGACCTCTGTGGCAGGGAATTCCATAAATTCACAACTCTCTGGGTGAAAAAGTTTTTTCTCACCTCAGTCTTAAATGACCTCCACTTTATTCTAATACTGTGGCCCTTGGTTCTGGACTTATAAAGGCCAACATGCCATTCGTTTTCTTCACTGCCTGCTGTACCTGCATGCTTACTTTCATAGACTGATGAACAAGGACGCCCAGATCGCGTAGTACTTCCCCTTTTCCCACCTTGACGCCATTTAGATAGTAATCTGCCTTCCTGTTTTTGTTACCAAAGTAGATAACCTCACATTTATCCGCATTAAACTTCATCTGCCCACTCCCCCAACCTGTCCAAGTCACCCTGCATTCTCATAGCATCCTCCTCACAGTTCACACTGCCACACAGCTTTGTGTCATCTGCAAATTTGCTAATGTTACTTTGAATCCCTTCATCCAAATCATTGATGTATATTGTAAATAGCTGCGGTCCCAGCACCGAGCCTTGCGGTACCCCACTAGTCACTGCCTGCCATTCTGAAAGGGACCCGTTAATCCCTACTCTTTGTTTCCTGTCTGCCAACCAATTTTCTATCCATGTCAGCACTCTACCCACAATACCATGTGTCCTAATTTCACATATCTATAAAAACATTTGCAGTCAGTTTTTTATGACCCTTGCCAGTTTTCTTTCATAATCTATTTTCCCTTTCCTAATTAAGCCCTTTGTCCTCTGCTGGACTCTGAATTTCTCCCAGTCCTCTGGTAGGCTGCTTTTTCTGGCTAATTTGTATGCTTCATCTTTTGTTTTGATACTATCCCTGATTTCCCTTGTTATCCACGGATGCATTACCTTCCCTGATTTATTCTTTTGCCAAACTGGGATGAACAATTGTTGTAATTCATCCATGCAGTCTTTAAATGCCTTCCATTGCATATCCACCGTCAACCCTTTAAGAATCAATTGCCATTCTATCTTGGCCAATTCACGTCTCATACCATCAAAGTTACCTTTCTTTAAGTTCTGAATTAACTATGTCACTCTCCATCCTAATGAAGAACTCAACCATATTATGGTCACTCTTGCCCAAGGGGCCACGCACAACCAGACTGCTAACTAACCCTTCCTCATTACTCAATACCCAGTCTAGAATAGCCTGCTCTCTCGTTGGCTCCTCTACATGTTGGTTTAGAAAACTATCCCGCATACATTCCAAGAAATCCTCTTCCTCAGCCCCCCTGCCAATTTGATTCACCCAATCTATATGTAGATTGAAGTCACCCATTATACCTGTTTTACCTTTGTTGCACGCATTTCTATTTTCCTGTTTGATGCCATCCCCAACTCCACTACTACTGTTAGGTGGCCTGTACACAACTCCCACTAGCGTTTTCTGCCCCTTAGTGTTTCGCAGCTCTACCCATATCGGTTCCACATCCTCCAAGCTAATGTCCTTCCTTTCTATTGTGTTAATCTCCTCTAACAACTGGTGCAACCCTGGAAATATCAAGATGCTTTCCCGTTCCTGCTCGCTGAACGCACTATGGGAACTACACTCGCCCCCCTGCAGGAACTATACATCAGAAGGTGCAACTCCAGAACCAACAAGATCATGGGAGACCCCTTTCACCCCAGCAATGGACGGTTCCAGCTGCTACGGTCAGGCAAACGCCTTCGTTGCCATGCTGTGAAAACGGAGAGGATGAGAAGGAGTTTCTTCCCAGAGGCCATTAGGACTGTAAACTCCTATCTCGCCAGGGACTAACATTACTGTACCATTTTACTGGTGTGTGGTGTCTTTTTTAAATTACTGTGTTTTTCCTTTTCTTCCCTCCCACAAATATGTAATATGTGAATATGTGTTTCTGTTCCATTCTGTTTGTAGTTTGTTTGTTTCTTTTGCACAAACCGCGAGCATTGCCACTTTTAATTTCATTGCACATCTCGTATGTGTATGTGACGAATAAAAATGACTTGACTTGGAGGATTCAGAGCATTGTAGCTCACCAGTACCATAGATAAAGTGCAAAGTCAACAATAGGGCAGAGATGAATCGAACAGTACCCTAGCTTATGAATGGACCATTCAAAAGCCTGGTAACGGAAGGGAAGAAGCTGTTCTTGAGTCTGGTGGAATGTGCCTTCTAGCTTCTGTACAACTGCTGGACTGGCACAGGGAGAAGAAAGAAGACTGGGGTGGGACAAGTCGTTGATTATGTTGGCTGCTTTTCCGAAGTAGCATGTAAATGGTATCAATGATGGGAAGTCTAGTCTATGTGATCGACTGAGCTACATCTACAACTCTGCAATTTCTTGTGGTCCCAAACCATTGTTCCCAAACCAAGGTGTGATGCAACCCGACAACAAGCTTTGTATTTTAACCTCCAGTGTAAAAATAATGAATATGAAGGAGTCGACAGTGGAAATCTACAGTGCAGTTAAACTGACACACAAATAATATTGTTTGAATAATTCAATCAAACTATCCAGATCTGAAATTAAATCATTACCTTGTTACTACCAAATATATTACATCTCAGTAAAAAAATGAAATGCTTTGATAACTTTGTTTGATATCTTTTAAATTTTTTAAAGGCCCATTCATAAAATGTAATAATGCCGATGTTTAAGAACCACTTTATTATGTAACTGTTGTGTCATAAAAGAACAGGATGTATTGATAGGAGGGAACTGCAGATGCTGGTTTACACCGAAGATGGACAAAAAGGGTGGAATAACTCAGCGGGTCAGGCAACATCTCTGGAGAAAAGGAATCGGTGAAACGCCACCTATTCTTTTTCTCCAGAGATGTTGCCTGACCTGCTGAGTTACTCCAGCATTTTGATATTTTTGTGATTTTGGATTAATAGCTTATGTGCAAAATATTTCCTGGGTTTGCTTATGAAAACAACTTTTAAAGGCCCAAATCCTTTTGGTCCAGTAGTGTTCTGCTGCTTTCTGAGAAGTGTTCACAAAAGTAATTTGTGAATACATTACTTCAAGTACCGAATAATGTTAGACAATTTACATTTTGTCTCTTTGAATATCTCTGTGTACATATTTCATAATGTTCGGTGTAACAAGTGTGAACATATCGCACTTAAACCACAAAGCAGCCAGTAAAGCCCAGCACAGCATTGTGCAAAATACCAATGACTAATACCAAAAACCCTCATCGCTGGTGGGTGCAATTCAAGAAATTAGAAATTATTGTCCTTGTAAAAGTAGCATAAATGTATTTTCTGGAAAAAAAACAAAGAAAAATTGAAATAAATTGTATTTACAAAGTGACACTCACATCTTAGGATTTCACTGCTGAGGTATATTCGCTTGTTTTATTGTTGGAAATGAAACAGCCAATTTACAATGAGCAATCACCCATAAACAGGAGTTGATTGCGATAAATTATTTGCTTTTTAATCATGTGAATAGCTTGCACCAGAACAAAGCCCATTCTGATATGCAGATATTGGCTTTAGTTTATTATTGTCACGTGTACAGATATACGGTGAATAGTTTTATTTACATGCCATCCAGTCAAGTCATACTTTTCATGAGTACAATAAAGCCATATACAATTTCAGCAGTTAGTGCAAAGAGAAAAAAAACCAGAGCGTAGAATATAGTTACAGCATTATAGCTTGGCAGTAACAGAGAAAGAGCAAGGGCTGCATTGAGGTAGGCTGGAAGATTGGGGCTAGACCCTAGCATATGGGATGACCATTCAGTCATCTAATGACGTGGGGAAGACGTTGTTCCTTAATCTGGCGGTATGAGCTTTCAATTTTTTCTATCACATGCTCGATGGGCAAGAGAAAATGACAGGTGAAAATTATCCTTGATTTTGTTGGCTGCTTTCCTGAGGCAGCATTAAGTGTAGATGGAATAGATGGTTTTGGTGGGGGGGGGGGGGGGGGGTGGAAAGGCTGTTTTGTGTGATCGACTGGGTTACATCCACAACATCTGGGACGACAGATGGCACAATGGGCTAAGTGTTCGGCTGGCAACCGGAAGGTAGCCGGTTCGAATCACGCTTGGAGTGCATACTGTCGTTGTGTCCTTGGGCAAGACACTTCACCCACCTTTGCCTGTGTGTGAATGTGTGTGAGTGATTGGTGGTGGTCGGAGGGGCCGTAGGCGCAGATTGGCAGCCACGCTTCCGTCAGTCTGCCCCAGGGCAGCTGTGGCTACAGAAGTAGCTTACCACCACCGAGTGTGACTGAGGAGTGAATGAATAATGCGATGTAAAGCGCCTTGAGTATTAGAAAGGCGCTATATAAATCCCATCCATAATCATTATTATTACATCACTGCACTTTCTTGCAGTCTTGAGCAGAGTTGTTGCCAGACCAAGTTGTGATGCATACCAGTCGGCTACTTTCTGTGTTGCATCTGTAGAAGTTATTGAGAGTCATTGGAGGCATACCAAACTTCCTTTGTCTTTTGTGTGCTTTTGTGGCGTAGACAGGAAAGACTGGCTATCTATGTGAATGTGTGTGAGTGATTGGTGGTGGTCGGAGGAGCCGTAGGCGCAGATTGGCAGCCACGCTTCCGTCAGTCTGCCGCAGGGCAGCTGTGGCTACAGAAGTAGCTTACCACCACCGAGTGTGACTGAGGAGTGAATGAATAATGCGATGTAAAGCGCCTTGAGTATTAGAAAGGCGCTATATAAATCCCATCCATTATTATTATTATTATTATCTACATTTACTGATTTCAGTATTGAGTTTTGAGGGCTGTGATATGGAAAAAGGTGTAGGTAGCCAAAGCGCACGAGGTCAGAGTTGATGTGTGGATGGGTAACATGAACCAACAGCTGAAAGCGCAGGGCAACCCTTGCAGATGGAACCGAAGAGTTCTGCAAAGTATTCGTCCAAACTGTGCTTTGTTTCTCCAACGTAGAGGAGACGATATCATGAGTATTATATGTTATATTAGAATGGATGACAGTTAAGTGAATCGCTGTTGTTGAGGTCATTAAACAAAATAACCTATGGTATTAGGAATAGCATAGATTGAGACTTGATTTAGCTGGCAGAAATCATAGTACAGGTGCACAACCTTTTATCCGAAAGCCTTGGGACCAGACACTTTTCGTAATTCAGAATTTGTCGGTCTTCGGAATGGAATTTTTTTAGCGTAGATTTTAATGGCTGGCTCAGTGGTAGAGTGCTCGGCTCATATCCGCAAGGTCGCGAGTTTGCGCCTTGATCCCGGCAGTTACTCGAAGAGTTTGAGTCTTCAATGTAGTTTTTTCTTGCAGAATAAATGTTTGTATGAAATGCAGTGTAGGAGAGGTGTACTGACTGTGTGGGCAGAACTTTGGAAGTGATTGCCCACCAGTCTAAAAAGCCGCTGTGTCTCCCTGTCCCTGGGATAGCAGGGGGCGATCAAACAGCACAATACCCCCCTCCCCCTCCAACTTTAGATCCAGCCCGCTGCTCAGGCGCTAGCGGGCTGGGCTCGGGCACGGTGTCGGGATAGCGGAGCGCCGGGTAAGCGGTCCTACCGCCTTGTTGCTGCCCCCCCCCCCCCCCCCCCCCCAGATGGACGCTCCTCCGTGGAGTCGAGCAGGGGACAGGTTTGTTGTAGAGCCTTTCTTCTCTGCCGGACAGCAGAAAGCTCCCTGTGAAAGAAAAAGCCTCTACGACGCCCCGAGCTGCGCCCCGTCATCCGCAACCCAGGTTCCTCTGTAGTTGGAGCGGGGCTGGGCTGGGCTGCTGTTGGCTGTGGGTCTCTGGGATCTCCGTGCTTGCAGTGGGCCTGGGGGTCGGTGTCCCGATGAGGGGGCGCAGCTCGGGGAACGGCTTCTGGTGGTCCTGACGTCTCCGGCCAGTTTGCAGTTTTCCTCTGGAGTTGGAACGGGGCTGAGCTGCTGCTGGCTGTGGGTCTCTGGGATCTCCGTGCTTGCGGTGGGCCTGGTGGTCGATGTCCAATTGGTCCTGACGTCTCCGGTGACTGGCACGGTCCTGCTAGCATCGCCGACGTGAAGACAGTGCAAAGCCCCCGCGCCGGTGCAATGGGCTGGAGAGGGGAGGGAAGGGGTCACACACATGGCCGGGAAGCAGAGGGGTGTAGGTGGGGTGAAACTGCCTCACGATACACTGTGTATCGTGACCGTGGGAACTTTTTAACTCAACGGGCAGGCAGCAGCAGATTGTCAATTATTAACCCTCCCGCGCAATATACCCTCACCTTCTCTTTTATGAATGGGGATTTAGTTCCCCTTTCTTCGAGGACCGACCGGAGGTTCCGCTGTCACCTCTGCAGGCCGCCCTCGGTGAACGTTTTCAAGGACCTTTCTTCAAGGACCGAAAAAATGGCCGCTATTCGGAGGTTTTCGTTATTTGGATGTTCGGATAAAAGGTTGTGCACCTGTAGTAATAAACGGATGATTTTTGAGTTAGAGTTTATGACTGGAGGGATATGGCAGGGACTGGTCTGGCGTCCCAGTTTTTTATGATTTACATGTTTGGAAGAGAAGACCAAAACCAATATTGCTAGATTTGTTGAGGATACAATGCTTGCTGAGAGGAGAATGATGACGGGCAAAGTAAATGTGTGAGAATAGAGGGGAAAAATGGGAAAAGTCTTTCCAGGTGAGACAGAGGTTCGCCTGCACCTCCTCCAACCTCATCTATTGCATCCGCTGTTCCAGGTGTCAACTGCTCTACATCGGTGAGACCAAGCGCAGGCTTGCCGATCGCTTCGCCCAACACCTCCGCTCAGTTTGCATTAACCAACCTGATCTCCCGGTGGCTCAGCACATCAACTCTCCCTCCCATTCCGAATCCGCCCTTTCTGTCCTGGGCTTCCTCCATGGCCAGAGTGAGTCCCACCGCAAATTGGAGGAGCAGCACCTCATATTTCACTTGGGTAGTTTACACCCCAGCGGTATGAACATTGACCTCCAATTTCAGGTAGTTCTTGCTCTCTCCCTCTTTCCCCTCCCCTTCCCAGCTCACCCACAACCAACTGTCTCCGCTCCTTCCTTTCTATTTCTGGCCCCATCAGTCTGAAGAAGGGTCTTGACCCGAAACATCGCCTATTCCTTCCCTCCGTAGATGCTGCCTCACCCGCTGAGTTTCTCCAACATTTTTGTCTACCGGGGAAAAATGGGAGGTAATTTATGTTGGTGGACATTTTTTTATAAACAGCATTTTCCAATGATGATGGGTTGAAGATGTTGATGGTCAGAGGGTGTCTTCGGTCCGGGGCTGTCAGTTGGTCCGGCGGGAGTTGAGCTGGGGTTTCCGCTTCTTCTCCGCGCTGGCTGTGACCGACGACACCAGCGGCCCCAAGCCCACAGCTAGTGCGGAGAAAAAGTGCCAACTCCAGCCCGGTGCCGGCGAAAGCCGAGCACCAGCCGTACACACAAAGCGCTGCAGTAACAGCCTCTTTCTTCCCTGCGCCGGCTGCAAGCTCGACACCTCCAGCCGCCCCCCCGGACAAGGACTGGACATCCGGACGGCGACGGGGACGGCCCAGCAGCAACTCAACAGACCCGGACCCGACACCAACCACGGACGAGCATGATCTCGCTCACTCACCAAAGCATAAAGCAATAAAAACAACAAAATAATCTTAGCTTTTAACAAAGGAACAATAAATACAACTATTTCATGGTTTGAAAGCAGTATTTTCTTACCAAGAAGAATCAAAGCTGGAAAAAAACGGATGAAGTGGTCCACTACTCCACTGCTTTCCAGCAATGTTATGCACCGTGACCGTTGACCTGGGCTTGCGCAGTTGGAATACCGAACTCGCTTATTCTCATTGGAGTTCAGCAGAGTGAGACGTGATCTTTTGAAATGTACAAAACTCTTAAAGCACCTGATAGTAGATGCAGTAATGATGTTTTATTTATCTATAACCACGAGTCACAGTCGCAAAATAAGAGGTCTGAGTTGAGAAGAAATGTTGTAGTGAATTTTTGGAATTCTCTATCCAAGAGGGCTGTGAAGGCTGATGTTCAAGATGAAGAACTTTGGGTATTCAGAGAATCAAGCAATATGGGATTATTGCAGGAAACTGGTGCAGACATTAAAAATTAACCATGATATTATTAAATGGTGGTGCAGGCTTGAGGGCCTGAATGCTATGTTTTTACTTATTTTATGGTCTTGGGTTCCTTAACCTTTTTTCCTGGTTCATTGGTGAAATGGTGAAAAGCAGAGTGTCTTGAGCTCATTGCTTCATATGCCCTTCGGCCCAACTTGCCCATGCCAACCAAATTGCCTAACTGGGCTGGTCCCACTTGCCTTCACCTGGCTGGTATCCCACCAAGCCTTTCCGATCCATGTATTTGTCCAAATTACTTTTTAAATGAAAATTTGCATAACGTTTTCTTTTGTAAGACAGGTCATCCAAAACCCGGGGAGGAACAGAGGGACCTTGCTGTACCAGTCCAGAATCCTTTAAGGTGGCAGCAGAGATAGAAAGGTTGGTAAAGAAGGGATGCTTGGCTTTATTAAAATATGAAAGCAAGGAAGTTATGGTAAGTTTTATAAAACCTTGAGACCGCATCTGGAATGTTCTGTGCTGTTTTGATCACCACAGTGAAGAAACGTGATTGATGTGCCTAATTCATCCGTGTCAACCAGGTTACCTAACTGAGCTAGTCCTACTTCCCTGTGCCTGGTTCACATTCCTCCAACCCTTCATATCCATATATCTGTCCAAGTGTCAAATAAAGGTCGTAATTGCACCCACCTCTACCACGGCCCACGGTAACTTGTTCCATATAGTTCTACCCAATGTATGGAAAAAGTTGCCCCTCGGGTCTCTTTCAATTCTTTCCTCTTTCATCTTAAATCTATGTCTTATTTTGTGCGATGATTTATTTAATGGCTGTTAAATATATATTCTTAAAGCACATTGACTGTGGGCAAAATGTTTTCTATTAAAATTGATACATATGTTGAAATGGTTAGTTGATGATTTGGACTAAATTGATGTGATTCACATTCATTGCAACTGAAGAAAACTGCGCTGTTTCAAAACTGTTAGCTTTTGTGAAAAATTCGGCACGGTGCTGCTACTTTGCAATTAGCGTAATCCATTATCCTTCTGTATATGCTACAGTGCCCTCCATAATGTTTGGTACAAAGACCCATCATTTATTTATTTGCCTCTGTACTCCACAATTTGAGATTTGTAATAGAAAAAAAATCACATGTGGTTTAAGTGCACGTTGTCAGATTTTAATAAATGCAATTTTTATACATTTTGGTTTCACCATGTAGAAATGACAACAGTGTTTATACAGTCCCCTCATTTCAGGGCACCATAATCTTTGGGACATAACAATGTCATGTGAATGAAAGTTGTCATGTTTAGTATTTTGTTGCATATCATTTGCATGCAATGACTGCTTGAAGTCTGCGATTCATGGACATCACCAGTTGCTGGGTGTCTACTCTGGTGATGCTCTGCCAGGCCTGTATTACAGCCATCTTTGGCTTATGCTTGTTTTGGGGACTAGTCCCCTTCAGTTTTCTCTACAGCATATAAAAGGCATGCTCAATTGGGTTCAGATCGGGTGATTGACTTGGCCACTCAAGAATTGACCATTTTTTAGCTTTGAAAAACTCCTTTCTTGCTTTAGCAGTATGTTTGGGATCATTGTCTTGCTGTAGAATGAACCGCCGGCCAATGAGTATTGAGCATTTGTTTGAACTTGAGCAGATAGGATGTGTCTATACACTTCAGAATTCATTATGCTACTACCATCAGCAGTTGCAACACCAATGAAGATAAGTGAGCCAGTACCTTCAGCAGACATACATGCCCAGGCCATAACACCCCCACCACCGTGTTTCAAAACCTTGGGCAGTTCCTACTCTCCTCCATACTTTGCTCTTGCCAACACTCTGATATAAGTTAAGCTTTGTCTCATCTGTCCACAAGACCTTTCTCCAGAACTGTGGTTGCTCTTTTAAGTACTTCTTGGCAAACTGTAACCCGGCCATCCTGTTTTTGCGGCTAACCTGTGGTTTACATATTGAGGTGTAGCCTCTGTATATCTGTTCTTGATGTCTTCTGCAGATAGTGGTCATTGACAAATCAACACCTGACTCCCGAAGAGTGTTTCTGATCTGTCAGACAAGAGTTTGGAGTTTTTTCTTTATTATAGAGAGAATTCTTCTGTCATCAACTGTGGAGGTCTTCCTTGGCCTGCCAGTCCCTTTGCGATTCGTAAGCTCACCAGTGCTCTCTTTCTTCTTAATGATGTTCCAAACAGTTGATTTTGGTAAGCCTAAGGTTTGGCTGATGTCTCTAACAGTTTTATTCTTGTTTCTCAGTCTCATAATGGCTTCTTTGACTTTCATTGGCACAACTTTGGTCCTCATGTTGATAAACAGCAATAAAAGTTTCCAAAGGTGATGGAAAGACTGGAGGAAAGACTAGGCGCTGAGAGCTCTCTTATTCCTGCATTAAGGAGGCAATTAAACACACCTGAGCAATTACAAATGCCTGTGAAGCCATGTGTCCCAAACATTATGGTGCCCTGAAATTGGGGGGGACTATCTATAAACACAGGCTGTAATTTCTACACGGTGAAACCAAAATGTATAAAAATGGCCTTTATTAAAATCTGACAATATGCATTTTAACCACATTTGATTTTTTTCAATTACAAATCTCAAGTTGTGGAGTACAGAGGCAAATAAATAAATGATGGGTCTTTGTCCCAAACATTATGGAAGGCACTGTATATGTGTGGTTGTATTGTGCGATTACAAACCTCGCCTTGGGCTGTGAACCATGAATTATTTTTGAAATGCTATGTAGATTAATAAATGTGTAGTATCTATCACGAGCACCCTATAGTCGTACTCTGAAATCACGAATCAGGACTTATCAATGTATGTAGCTGGTAGTGAAAACGGCATACCAGCAGGTCTTCAGAGCTAAGTTTCAATATTGGGTAAAGTGGACCAAATGTTAATCTATGTTCAAATGTGAAATGCTGGTCATGGCTATATTTGATGCAGGCATTCATTTGCCAATGTGCATAATTTGTTCGTTCTTATGTGCCTTGTATTGAAACTTGAAAAATGTTAATAATCAGATAGAACCCACCTTAATACTCCTTCCTTTCATCAAGATATGAATCAACCGTACAAAAACAGTCCGTAAACCTAATGTTAGCTCAACCTGAATCCTAGGTCCCTGCTTTATATCCTGAACTCAGCTGGGTAGCCAATAATACTCTGCAATAATGTCTATCCAGGGCAATATGCCTGGGTTCGGGAGAAGATTTGCGTTTTTCTTATATCATGACCTCAGTTAATCCCAACCTAAGTGCTAATAATGTACAATTACAGTTCTGATGCATGAATTTAGCAGTCAATTAGTGAAGAGTAAGATCCCATAGGTAGTGATTATTGACCAGATTAACTGCTTTGAGTACTGATATTAGCTAGGGCAATCGGGAATGTTCTGCTGCTCTTCAAAATTAAGACATGGGAACTGTTATATCCAGCTTAGCAAGCAGGTTTAACATCTCAACTGATGATCCCACACGCTCTATTCCCTCAGTACTGCACTAGAGTTCCAGCCTTGATTTTTGTGTTCTGAAATGGAACTTTAACCTGCAATCTTCCGACTCGGATGCAAGTATACTGCCAACTGAGTTATTATAGTTATGAACCAATGAGGAGCAGATGACCAGGCTCCCTATCCCTATTGTCTCATGGTGAGGACTACTAGGCTTTTCACGTCTCCTCCCCCAAGCCCCATTGGTTATTTAGCCTGTTTAATGGTCTGCAACCAAAGGCATGAAAGGCCGGCCACAAAGGGAGACTCGTAGAGATCAATTAGATATCTGACAATCTGTGTCAAAAGAATAAATCAAGGCAGGGACTGGAATATATCAATTCCATTCCAGCCCATGCTGGTCAAAGGTGTTAATTCCCCCTCCAATTTGTATCTGACACTTTGCCTTTTTCTCTGTAGCTAATGTTCACAAGGAGAAGAATCACGTGATGTATGAAGGCAAACACATACACTTCTCAGAGGTCGATAACAAGCCCTTGTGCTCCTACAGTCCCAAGCTCTGCAAGCAGCGCCGGCTCAACGGCTACGCATTCTGCATCCGCCACGTTTTGGAGGACAGAACCGCTCCTTTCAAGCAATGTGAATTTGTGGCCAAGTACAACAGCCAGCGGTGTACAAACCCTATCCCAAAATCTGAAGATCGAAGGCAAGTCATCCATTCCTAATTGGGTACAATCTGCTCTTTGGTAGACTGATGCGGTCGTACCCAACCCTGGTTTTATACTTCACATTTTTACTGTTCATTCAAGTCAATAGAGAGTAATATAGAATACTAGACCAAGTGTAGACCCGTTGGGTCTGCTCCCCCAACGCACCCGTTCCCTACCCATAGCCACCACGGAAGGTGTGGTCCTCCAACTCAAGCTGTTCCCAAACGTAAGATTCCACCACTCCCCTTGCCTTCCTCAGCAGTGATCTTTTAATGGCTCGACTAGCAGTCGCCCTCCCCCTGCTAGTCGAACCATTGCGATCAGTTGAAGTTGGTCGGTTTGAAATTCAGTCTTTTGATTTTTTTAAACTTTTATTCAGTAATGAGTCAAGAATAAGTCTAGAAATAAAGCATAAAATGTTCAGATAAGGTGTTCCCGGCCTTGACGGGAAAAATGTCAATCGCAATATGTAAAAACGTAATCGTTGCCGCGTAGTGTTTTTGCGAAGATGTAAAGACAACCACAGATACACACACATATGCACACGTACAAGATCAGACTTTTAATAAGTATATGATAACATATCGTTGTCTTCATGCTAAATCCAATACTTCCCATGAGTTAAGTATGAATTGCTTCTAATTTCTCAGACCATAAAAATCGATGCAGTAAAATGCTTTATTTAAATTGCTGAGCAGAATTAATTACTTTGTTTTTAAGTTCACTAACCTGCAAACTTGTGGAGTTTCTCTCAAGTTAAAAAAAATACTACTTTTCAATCTTTTATCATCTTGCAACACCTGAACTTTGGGAATGAAACACTGATAATGTTGCCACAATAAGTAAATGGCATGCATCCATGTAAAAAAAATCAACAAGAACAGGAGAGGATTGTTGCTATTCCAAGGCAATTGGCTGTTCAACATCAAATGAAGGTAGATCTCTGGAAAAGATGATAAAAGATTTTTTTAAAGTAGCATATGTTTCTCACCGCTCATATTCCCAGGATTGTAATTAATGCTGCTGTAGAATTCCACAAGAGATGATCAGGAACCCTGCCTTGATGAAATATATTTTGTGTTCCTCTTACCCTACTGTTACCCTGGTGCAGATCAACTGAGCGCAGGGCAACAATTAATCCTTGGACCATGATGACCTGCTTTGCTTAGAGACCTCTGCCGAAGCAATTAACAATTTTCTCCAACAGAGAATCCACACAGTTCTCTGCCAATACTGCTGGAAATTGTTCCACTGTGACACATTTATTAGATTTGTTCTGAGGCACATTGCCAGGTAACAATAATAAATAGCAACAGAAAATGTAGGAAACAGTCAGCAGGTTAGAGAGCATCTGTAGAAAGAGAAACGGGTAATGTTGTAGGTTGAACAACCTTTGTTAAATTTAAGATATTTTTAATTAAAAAAATAAATTGAATTCAGAATTGAAAATATATACAAAACACCAAATTGTGCAAATCCTCATCATGGGTTCTCAGTGTCTATACTTTCAATAGTGTCATCATACTCTAGTGTTTGCACCTATCTTTAAAGAAAAAACGCTTGCTACTCAGCAGTGTTTGCACCGACCTTTAAAGAAAACACCCGTGCCACTTATGAGGTCACTTGGAGTGATATTGATTCCCTTGATGGAGGAATATGGCCACTCAACGTCCAGCGATGGAAGGACAGTAGGCTGTGGTCCTCCCCCATAGAGCTTTTGGGTTGACTGCACCAAGCCAAGTTCAAGTTCACATTTATTGTCACATGCACCATTAAGGCACAGTGAAATTTGATATACCATGCAGCCATACAATGAAAAAGAACACAACACACAATAAAATTTAACATAAACATCCACCACAGTGGAATCAACATTCTTCACTGTGATGAAGGCAATAACCTTCAGTCAATCTTTCTCCTTGTTCACCCGTGGTCGGGGCCATGAACCCTCCGTAGTCGCCGCTATGGACGGCCCGATGTACAAGCCCTCTAGTCGGGATGCTCGAAACTCTGACGTCGGGACGGACGGAACACACACTCCATGGCTGGAGTTCCCGAATCGGCTACTTTCTTACCGGAGACCGCTGCTTCACGATGTTATAGGCCGGAGGCCGGCGGTACTTCTTAGGGCGATCCCCGGCAAGGGATCGCCCCGCTACGTGATGGAAAGTCCACACTGTACCCAAGGCTAGAAGCTCCGCAGACAGCAGCTTCACGATGTTATAGTCAGCAGGCCGGCGGTTGGAGCACTTCTTCTGGCAATCCCTGGCAAGGGATCGCCCCGCTCCGTGGGTGGATGAGTAGGCAGGTCCTCTTTCCTTTCAGATTTGGTGAGGAGTTCATGTAGCTTATTGCCACAGTAGTCTGGCAACCAAGAGTGTCCCTTACTCCACAGCAGAATTGAAGAAGGAATAAATAGTTACTGGGAAACTTGTCTTTGAATTGAGCTTGGCGTCCTCATAAAACAAAATGTTTTTTCAGGTGTCTGTGGTTCTAGTTAAAATGGGAATGAGATTAATCATTTGTAAATCTAGTGAGGTTTTTTTCTGAAAACTTGATGTGAATAAATGTGAAGTCAAACTCAGCACTTGAAGATGAATGTGATATTAAATCTTATCATTTTTAGTAATGATTAATAACTCTAAAATAAAAACACAGCTTTCTCAAGGAAGCCATTGCTTAGTGGTGAACTTTATCGTCAATTCTATCCTGTAGTGAGTGCCACAGACTGATTGCAAACATTCAAAAGCTTTTTTTTTAATCAGTTATGCACCACCGAGATGTCTTTATTTGTTGAATTAAAACAATCTCAGTTAATCATAGCTGAATGTAAACTTTGACCAGAAGGTCGTATTGTCCGAAGAAGGGTCCCAACCTGAATTGTTATCCATGTTATCCAGAGATGCCTGCTGACCCGCTGAGTTACACCAGCATTTTGTGTCCTTTTGTGGAAACTAGCATCTGAAGTTCCTTGTTTTTGTATATTCCATTGTGCCTGCTCTTCACTGCAGTATTTCTGACCCATTGCCTGCTAGCATGACCTAGTCTGCCCTACAGATAAGTCAATTTAATTTTGAAATCTATCAGTTAGCTATGTCAATCCATCTGTTTCACTCATTTCTTTCTGTGGCATTTCACTGGAAGTCACAATTTTTGTTCTAATTTTTCTTTTGTCAGTCCCGCTTACTGTATAAATTCTTGGTTATTGGAATATCATTCTAAAAATGTTAGCTTTCTGTGTTGCCCTGTCTTTTATAATGAGTTTGTGCAACTTAGATTCTGTTGATGTTTTTTTACCGCTCTTATCTCCCCGACACTCCATCTCACTGACCTCTGCAATAGAAAAATGAGTATGCAGAAACTATTATGGGGCAGTATTTCTTTCTGGTATCTCATTGTTATTTTTCCAAAGCCTTTGCTTTCAGTTTGCACGATGCATTATACGATGCTTTAATCCACCATCTCAACTTTCCAATACTACTATAACTACCTTGCAGTAGAAAGTATTTCTCCCTAGTACAGTGTTTACGGATATTTTGTGAATAGGTGACTGTGATATATAAACGGGTAACACTCCAAGAGATGCCTTTGTCTTATCTCAACAGGCAGCAGGAGAGTAATGCTAATATGAAATAATTGTTTTATCTTTATCTTTCATTGTGCATAACTGCTATAAAGTCAACATTGAGAATATAATACATAACTTTGATACACATAAACCAGCTGCAACCTCTTCCCCACAAGAATTCCTGATTATAGTATGATAGTTATGTAAGGATTTGATAGAGCAGATCGGGATAAAATGCCTTCACTAAAGAAGAATTCAAAACTAGTTGCTCAAGCTAATAGCCAATAATTCCAAAATAGAAATTGGGAGCTGTTTCATCGTTGAAAGTATTGTTAGGTGAACTTTGTTAATGCAATTAGTAATTAAGGTGAATAGTATAGATATACTTAAGGAACATTTATATGTAATGTGGCAAAAATGAATAGAAATTTAAAACAAAACCAAAAAATGCTGGAAGAACTCAGCCAGTCAAGATGCATCAGGGGAAAGATAAACGGATTAACATTTTGGGTGAACTGGGCAGCTCTGTGCAAAGGTCCTGGCCCAGTATACAACTTTTCTCTTCACTGATAATGGCTGAATTATTCCAGCAATGTATGTTGTTGTTTCGTATTCCAGAATCACTATTCAAATGAAAACAATTCAGCGCTGAATGTATTTATAATCGGCCACATCCTGGTTCTGGTTCCGGGGTTTGGAGGAACATGGAATCTGAATTGCACAAGGTGTGTTTCATGACACTGCAGCAAGACTTCCCTTACTGTGCTAATACTTTCATCCTTCTCCAACAGATACTGCAACAGCCACCTGCAGGTCCTTGGTTTGGTGCCCAAAAAGGAACGGAAGAAAAAGTATGAGCAGCTAGACGAGGTGCGCCCCAGACTGCACCCCGATGTGGCCATGGCAGTCAGCCTGGCAGTGCCCACGCTGGCCCTGAAGACGGCAAATGGTTTGGATGGACCCACGCGAACTCCGCAGATGCCGCGGCTGCCCCTCCAGTGCTTGGAGCGCGAGCTGGATGACCCCTTTGCTTTCCCCGATGACGACGATTGCGCACTGAGGAAAGGGACTGTCAAACGGAAGCTTCAGACCAAACTTGCTCAGAACCGGCAGCAGCTGCAACAGCGGCTGCTTCGCAAGCCCGAGATTTTGAGACTGCAATCAGAGCACTTTATCCCCCGCCCTGCGCCGCATCGGCCGCTCTACCCCGGCACTCCCCCTCTCTCCAGCCCCCCACGACCTACTGTACTGTCACAGGGCCTGCTATGCAAACCCCCACCGCCCCCCAGCCCCGGACTGCCGCCAGCAGCAGCCCAATGTACGGCTGCAGCGACGCCTGCCTCTCCCTCGCCAAACAGGAGGCCCCACCGGACCGCCTCCCCGCCTCAGCGAACAAGGACGCCGCCCCTCCCGCAGCCTGCTGCTGTCCCACCCACGCCTGCGGCCAAGGCAGCGGACTCTTCCAGGCCCAACATGGTGGTTCTCAAGGCTTCAAACTCCACGCCAGTCTGCAGGCAGCACTCGGCCTGTGTAAACAGGCTTCAGAGACTAGCAAAGCTGTGTGCTGAGAAGCAACATTTGCATCAGGATCTCTTTCCACATTTAGGTAAGAACCTGCAATGCTAGTTGGTAATTGTTTATTACTGTCATGTGTACCAAGACACAGTGAAAACTTTTTTCTGTGTGCTATCTAATCAAATCATACATAATCAAGCCATACACAAGCACAACAGATGGTGCAAAAAAACCCCAGGATGCAGAATATAGTGTTTCAGCTCCAGAGAAAATGCAGATTAAAATGTGATAGGGCCACAATGAGGTAGATTGGAAGATCGGGAATAAATCCTTTGTTTATGAGAGATCCGTTCAGTAATTTGGTTATACTGAGGAAGAAGCTGTTTCTGAATCTGGTGATACATGCTTTCAACTCTGCCTGTCCCGCCAGGTTAACCCACAGCCCTGCCTGGAGTTACGGGAAATATGGCCCAGGTTTACAGCCAGCGCGGAGAAGCAGCGCTGATGTCCCGTCAGTCCAGGCAGGGCTGTAGATTAACAATTTTTTTTAAAAACTTGGTTCTAACAAACTGGGTATCTTCATTGCTGTTCACAACACATACATCTAATCTGAATGCCCGGTAATGTGGCATCTTGACACCTTTAAATATATTACCAAAAGAACATTTGCTGCAGTTATGTCCTTTGGCCATCTCTTGTTAGTTAGTGTAATGTAATGTTTAACCTGTCAGATGGGTATAGTCAGTTTTAACAGCTATTATCATAAAATGCCTTTAGAAAATTCCTTGCAACCTGTATATTTTGTTGTCGATAAATTATGTGGAAAGTGAGTGTTTCTGTACCAATAGCAATAACGACCATGGCCATGTCATGATAATTTTCGGTCCATCACATAAAACATGCTTGCATCAATCTGTAGTGTGCATGGTTAAGCATATATGTTATCATGGTCCAGGATTTATTGACACGAGTTGATCATACGCTGAATAATCTATTTTTGTTTGGAAGTGGAAAGAAATAATAGAAATTGCATTAATTGCAATGTGTAAAAAGAGTTGAGATACTGCATTATAATTTTGCTGCATGTCATTGTAGTATATATCATGTCTTGATCGGTGAATATGTATAGTTTGTGACTTTATTTGAAGCAGAAATAATATGTGAATTCTTCATTGGGCATAATTCCGACTGGTAACTACGCACTTCGTCCGAGCACATTATCGCACGCGTCATGCAAGCCATCTTAAATGACCACCTAAACTGTCATTTGGCAACCGAAAAAGCTTTGTCCGAAAGATTTGCAGAAGCTTGCAAAAACAGAATGGTGGACTTGATAGGAATGGTTAAAATATGCAGAAATTTGATAGGATTGCCAAAAAGAGGATGGGTTTACTTTTGGGAGAGTCCAGAACTTAAATATAACCAAGGTGACATGTCATTTTAAAGTGTATTAAGAGCAAGGGGGTAATCGGGGAAAGAGTGAGGCCTGTTACGGCTTTGAGGGATAACGTGTGTGATTCCACAGGAGGTTGGTGAGGTTTTAAATGAATATTTCTGCATTCAGTTTAGAGAAAGATGTTATGGGTCGAAATTTGGGGTTGGGGGAGGGGGGGGGGGGGGAGATGATGGTACTCTGGAGCATATTATCATTTAAAAGGAGGTATTAGATATTTTGGCTGACATAAGTGAATCAATTCCCAGGACCTGATGAGAAATATCCCTGGCTACCATGGGAGGCAAAGGTGCAGATAGCTAGGGCTCTGGCAGACTTTAAAATAATCATTGGTCCTGGTTAGGCGCCAAAACAATGTAGTTCCATTATTTAAGAAGGGGAGCAGGGACAATCCAGGTAATTATAAGCCAGTGAGTCCTGCATCTGTGGGAGATAAATTACTGGAACAAGTTCTGACGAACAGGATTAAACTACACTTAGAAAGGTAATGATTGATGAGGGATCTTAAGTAGATTTGTTGGTGGGAGATTATGTCTGACTAATTTAATTTGAGTTTTTACTGGAGGTAACAAAATATATAGATGAGGGTCATTTACATAACATTTAGTATGGTATTTGACAAGGACCTGCATGAGTCTGATCCAAACGGTTAGTGCCCATGAAATCCAAGGGAAATTGGATCCAAAAGGACACACAGTAACTCAACAGATCAGGCAGTATCTCTGGAGAACATGGATAGGTCTCAGCCTGAAACATTACCAATCCATATTCTCCAGAAATGCTGCCTGACCTGCTGAGTTATTCCAGCACTTTGTCCATTGTGTATTAATTAACATCTGGAGTTCCTTGTTTTTAAAATTGGATCCAAAATTGATTTGGTGATCGGGAATAGAAAATGATAGTGAAGGGTATTTTTTAAATGGAAGTTTGTGATCATTGTTATACTACTAATTGGTACTGGGATCCATGCTGTTAGATATATCCAGTGCCCTCCATAATGTTTGGGACAAAGACCCATCATTTATTTATTTGCCTCTGTACTACACAATTTGAGATTTGTAATAGAAAAAAATCACATGCGGTTAAAGTGCACATTGTCAGATTTTAATAAGGCCATTTTTATACATTTTGGTTTCACCATGTAGAAATTACAGCAGTGTTGATACATAGTCCTCCCCATTTCAGGGCACCATAATGTTTGGGACACATGACTTCACAGGTGTTTATAATTGCTCAGGTGTGTTTAATTGCCTCCTTCATGCAGGTATAAGAAAGCTCTCAGCACCTAGTCTTTCCTCCAGTCTTTCCATCACCTTTGGAAACTTTTATTGCTGTTTATCAACATGAGGACCAAAGTTGTCCTAATGAAAGTCAAAGAAGCCATTATGAGACTGAGAAACAAGAATAACACTGTTACAGAAATCAGCCAAACCTTAGGCTTACCAAAATCAACTGTTTGGAACATCATTAAGAAGAAAGAGAGCACTGGGGAGTTTACTAATCGCAAAGGGACTGGCAGGCCAAGGAAGAACTCCACTGCTGATGACAGAAAAATTCTCTCTATAATAAAGAAAAATCCCCACAAACACCTATCCGACAGATCTGAAACACTCTTCAGGTGTGGTATTGTCAATGACCACTGTCCGCAGAAGACTTCATGAACAGAAATACGGAGGTTAAACTGCAGGATGCAAACTCTGGTTAGCAGCAAAAATAGGATGGCCAGTTTACAGTTTGCCAAGAAGCACTTAAAAGAGCAACCATAGTTCTGGAAAAAGGTATTGTGGACAGATGAGACAAAGATTAACTTATATCAGAGTGATGGCAAGAGCAAAGGAGAGAAGGAGCTGCCCAAGATCCAAAGCATACCACCTCATCTGTGAAACACAGTGGTGTGGGTGTTATGGCCTGGGCATGGATGGCTGCTGAAGGTACTGGCTCACTTATCTTCATTGATAATACATCTGCTGATGGTAGTAGCATAATGAATTCTGAAGTGTTTAAGACACATCCTATCTACTCAAGTTCAAACAAATGCCTCAAAACTCATTGGCCGGTGGTTCATCCTACAGCAAGACAATGATTCCAAACATACTGCTAAAGCAACAAAGGAGTTTTTCAAAGCTAAAAAATTGTCAATTCTTGAGTGGCCAAGTCAATCACCAGATCTGAACCCAATTGAGCATGCCTTTTATATGTTGAAGAGAAAACTGAGGGGACTAGCCCCCAAAACAAGCATAAGCTAAAGATGGCTGCAATACAGGCCTGGCAGAGCATTACCAGAGAAGACACCCAGCAACTGGTGATGTCCATGAATCGTAGACTTGAAGTAGTCATTGCATGCAAAGAATATGCAACAAAATACTAAACATGACTACTTTCATTTCCATGCTCTCTTATTCCTGCATTAAGAAGGCAATTAAACACACCTGAGCAATTACAAATGCCTGTGAAACCATGTGTCCCAAATATTATGATATCTCAAAATGGGGGGGGGGGGGGGGGGGGGGGCTATGTATAAACACAGCTGTAATTCCTACACGGTGAAACCAAAATGTATAAAAATAACCTTTATTAAAATCTGACAGTGTGCACTTTAACCACATGTGATTTTTTTCTATTATAAATATCAAATTGTGGAGTACAGAGGCAAATAAATAAATGATGGATCTTTGTCCCAAACATTATTGAGGGCACCGTACATCAACAACTCTGGTATTAATGTAGGAAATATGGTTGGTAAGTTTGCAAATAACACAATAAATAGTGTTGTGATTATTGAGGGGGATAGTCACAAGCCACAGAAAAATATTGATCAGCTGGTAATTTGGCCTGACCATGGACAAATGGAATTTGATTGTAAAAAAAAAATGTTAACGGATGTATTTTAGGAGGTCAAATATGAGTAAAAGAATGGTGGTTCCAAGGCAGTACAGACACTCCCTGAATTACTTAAGGGTTCCATTCCCAATAACAGTCCAACAGCTGATTTCACCATAAGCCAGAAATATCAATTTTCTATAGCTTCTCCATGTACAGTGCTATAAATCTTTCACTTTTATCAAACATTCACCATAATACTACCCATAAATTAAAAACAATGGATTGTATGCTGTATCCAGTCACTAATGAACACATGTAACTCATTATCATTATTATCATCACTATCTAGAAAAAAGCTTTAAAAATATATGGCATATTTTGTTGAAAGTCTGATTTCCGTAAGTCAGGTAATCTGTAAACCCGGGAGCCCCTTTACCGAGAAACAGAAGGACTTTGGTGTACAAGTCGAAAGAATCCTGAAGGTGGCAGCACAGGCAGAAAGTGGTTTAGAAACGATGCTAGTCTTTGAAATATAAAAGCAGGGAAGTTATGGTAAGTTTTATAAAACATTGTGAGTTCATGTTCTGCACAGTTTTGGTTGCCACAGAAAGAACGTGATCGAGGGAGAATGTGGAGAAGGTGCAGAAGAGATTCACAAGGATGTTGCCTGGGATGGAGTGTCTCAATCATGAGGAGAGGCTGAATATCTAAGTTTGTTTTCCATTGAATGGAGGAGGCTGATGGGGACCTGACAGAGATGTACAAAATTATGAGTGGGTGTATAAGGAGGACATTAGTAAACTTTACCCAAAGCAGAATGTTTAGAACCAGAGGACATAGGCCTAAGTTAAGGAGTAAAAGGGTTCGAGGATATATAAGGATTTTTTTTTTTATACATGGGTGATTGCAATCTGAAATGCATTGCCTGAGAGGGTAAGAGAGGCAGACACTAACAACAAGAATAACTGGATGAGTGCCAATTGCCAAGGTATAGGAGGCTACGCCCAAATGCCGATAAATGTGATTTGTGGAAGGGTGCTTAGTCATGCAGCTGCACAGCACGGAAACAGGCTCTTCGGCCTTGCTCGTCCAAGCCAACCAGCTAATCCCACTTGATTGTTCCTGGCCCATATCTCTCCAAACCTTTCCCATGCATATATCTGTCAAAATGTCATAATTATACTTGCCTCTAGCTTGTCATGTGATAGCCTCTTCTATGTAGTTCTTCCTACTCTCTGTGTGACAGAAGTTGCCTCTCTGGTCTCTTAAATGTTTCCTCTTAAATCATCTTAAACCCATGCCCTCTCGTTTCAAATTCCCTTACCCTGGGGCAAAGACTGTGGCTTTTCACCCACTCATGCCATTCATGATTTTAAATGTCTCTGTAAAGTTATTCCTCAGCCTCCGATACTCGAGAGCAAAAAATGACCCAACCTTTCCAGACTCTCCTTATAACTCAAACATCCAAATAAATCTCTTTGCACCCTTTCCAGTTTAATGACATTTTTATATAGCAGAATGACAAGAACTTTACTGAATACTCCAAATGGGGCTTTACCAATGTCTTGTGCTACTTTACTCAACCTTGACTGATGAAGGCAAGCACACCAAACACTGCTTAATCACCCTGTCTACCTCTCGCCATTTCAAGGAACTATGTACCTGCATCGCTAGGTCTCTGTTATACAATATTCCCCAGGGGCCTATTATTTACTGTATACCATGTCTTGCCAAAGTGCATCATCTCGCACTTATCTGAATTAAAATTTGTCTGCCATTCCTCTGCCCGTTGCCCCAGTTGATCAAGATCCCAATGTAATTTTAGATGACTTTCTTCACTATCCACTCTACACCAATTTGTTCATTCATTTCATTACTTTCCTGCTGTGTGCTTATTAATATTCCTTAACATCACTACATTTCAGAGTAAAACATTATGAAGCCCTTTCATGTTATTGTGTATAAATACAGGGTCTAGCCTGGTAAAGTTAATGAAAAAGAATTCAGATGATATCTGACAGAATTTTTATCCTAGCATTTAGAATATTGTAACATATTGGCACTTTTCTGAAGCTTCCTGTGAAAGTTGTTAGATATGTTTCCCTCGCGCCTTATCTATTTTATCAACAATCCTTGCAGGATCTAAAATCTGCCCAAAGTGAGAAATGTCTATTTCCTTCCTTGTGCTCCCCAATAAATAGTGATGAATTCTTTTTTTTGTGGTCTCATTCCTTCTAACAAACTGAAAACTAGTCTGGTTAGCAGTTGCAAATAGATATTGATATCCCATTGCTCGAGTTGTGCTCAATTTAAGGAGGTGCTTATGTTGTTAATCTTTTAGTTTAGTTTAGAGATACAGCGCGGAAACAGGCTCCTTGGCCCACCGAGTCCATGCCGACCAGCGATCCCCCACACATTAACACTATCCTACACACACTGGAGACAGTTTACACTTTTTCCCAAGCCAATTAACCGACAAACCTGTACTTTTATGGAGTGTAGGAGGAAACCGAAGATCTCCAAGAAAACCCACGCGGTCATGGGGAGAACGTACAAACTCCGTATAGACAGCACCCTTGGTCGGATTCAAACCCGGGTCTCCAGCGCTGTAAGGCAGCAACTCTATACCGCTGGACCACCGTGCCGCCCACAGTTCTTTCCTGAAATGAGAAACTGAGTGCAGAACATGTCCACCTTGGTTAATGGATGGATAAGACGAGAATTCATAGCCAAAGATCAAAACTATGTGGATGAAGATATTATATGATGTGCTTGAGTTACGTGGACTTTGTAACTTTCTCCAGTTCTACACACAATAAGATCTCTGCAATTCCGTCCTGTCAAACATCTCTAATTTCCTTTGCGTACCACTGGCAGCTATGTCTTTAAGTGGCAAAGCCCTAACTCTGTCCTGCCCTCCTAAATATTCCACCCCTTTGCTCACGTTAGCACCTTTGATTCCTTGAGCCTATCTCCTTGACCAACTTTGTGACCATCTATCCAAAATTCTCCTTTGTCCCTCTTTCTATTTTTGTTAGATGGCACTTCAGTGATGCACATTATAATGTTTTACTTTGTAGAGGACACTGTAAAAAGGCATGTTGTTGCTGTTGTATCTCTTCTACCCATACCTTGGCAATGGCCAATTGCTGGTACCATTTTGAGATAGATAGCTATAATCTGAAACAAGTTAGAACATTTCAGTTTTCTGAGTTGAATCTAGTGCTCTCTTTATCATGGTCAGTGAACGCGGCCTGAAAAGTACTAAATATTGACATCTTGTTTGTATCTTAGTAAAACACCTAGTCTCTCAACGGGTGTGTAAAGGACCCTTTGCCAAGAGTCAAGACAAGTGTGTTTAATTGTCATATATACCGACAACAGAGTAATGAAATTCTTTGCAACCAAAGACAGTCCATAGCTCACAGTTCTGTTTATTTATTTATTTTTTAAAGAAATATTTATTTTATTAGAAGCAATTGTACAAGGAGAAAGTAATCGACATAACAATTATACAATTTTCGTACAGCTTCAGTTTTAACATTATATAAACTGATAAGTGAATCGGAAAAAAGTAAAAAGGAAACAATGAAAAGGAAGAAGAAAGATACGAAAAAGAAAGAAGAAAAACCCCCTAAACTAACAATTAAGTGAAAACAAAAAGAAAAAGCGGAGATATATCCCACTACCCTTCCCTTCACCCACTCACCCGACCCTAGTGTCGGTTTTGAATTTGTGTTCAACCATTCTGTTGTTGAAGAAATTCAATGAAAGGAGACCATATTTTGAAAAATTGATCTGATTTGTCAGACAAAACAAGCCTTATTTTTTCTAAATGTAGTGTCTCGGTCATTTCTGTGATCCACATCTTCACTGTGGGGACTGTTATCTTTTTCCAGAATTTGAGTATAAGTTTTTTCGTAGTTATTAAACCATAGTCAAGGAAACGTCTTTGAAATATCATTAACTTAGAGCAGCCCTCTGACATTCCTAATATTATTCATTTTGAATCTGACTCCAATTGAATTTTGAGTGTTTTAGAAATCATAGTTCGCAGTTAAGGTTAGTGTTCAAGAGTTTGTTAGTTGTTGGGAAGAAGGTATTCTTGAACCAGGTGTACGGGTTTAGGACTCCTCTACCTTCCTCCTGATCATAGGAGTGAACAGAGTGGCGTGGGTCTTTGATGATATTGGCTGCCTTTTTGAGGCAGTGCCTCCTATAGATCCCTTCGATGGTGTGGAGGTTAGTACCCATCGTGGACCGGACAGTGACCACCACTCTTTATCAACCCCTTTGTTCCTGGGCCATCTAGTTGCCGAACCAGTCCACGATCCAACCAATATGCTCTCTACCATGCACTTGTAGAATTTCAAGAGAGTATTCATCGACATATTAAATCTCCTAAAGAAGTAAATGCATTGATGGGCTTTCTTTATGATTGCATCAGTGCACTGGGACCAGGACAGGTCTTCAGGGATGTTCATGCCCAGGTACTTTAAGTTGTTGACTCTGTCCACTGACAAACCCGTTGATGAAGATGGATAAACACAAAAAGCTGGGGGTAACTCAGTGGGTCAGGCAGCATCTCTGGCGAAAATAAATAGGTGATGTTTCGGGTTTTGACCCTTCTTCAGTATGACAGACAAAAATTCATTCTTCATATGAAGGTGGATCCTTGGCTTTCCCCTTCTAACGTCAATAATCAACTTGGTCTTGCTGATGATGAGAACAAGATGATTGTGGTAGCACCATTCAATCAGATTTTCAATCTCTCTCCTAGACTCTATCTCACCATTACCTGCTGTCTCTCCAACAATGGTGCTATCGTCTGTGGATTTAATGATAGTATCTGGCTACACAGTCGTGGGTTTAGTTAGTAGAGCAGACGATTGAGCACACAGCTCTGAGCTGCCCCAGTACTGATGGTTATCAAGGTGAACATTTTTGTTGCTAATTCATACCGATTGTGGTCTGCTGATGAGGATGTCGAGGATCCAGTTGCATAAGGATGAGCAGACACCCAGTTCCCCGAGATTGATAACGTTTGAACCTGGATGAACCAGATTTCAGGCTCCTGTACCTTCTACCTGATGGCAGCGGAGAGATGAGTGTGTGGCCAGGATGGTGTGGGTCCTTGATGATGCTGGCAGCCTTTTTAAGGCAGCGACTGCGATAGATCCATTCGATGGTGGGGAGGTCAGAGCCGATGATGGAATGGGCATTGGTCACAACTTTCTGCATTCTTTTCCGCTCCTGGATGCTCAAGTTGCCGAACCAAGCCACGATGCAACCAGTCAGCATGCTCTCTACTGTGCACTTGTAGAAGTTCGAGAGAGTCCTCTTTGACATACCGACTCTCCGTAATCTTCTCAGGAAGTAGAGGCGCTGATGCGCTTTCTTTATAATTGCATCAGTGTGCTGGGATCAGGAAAGATCTTCGGAAATATGCACGCCCAGGAATTTGAAGTTCTTGACCCTTTCCACCATCGTCCCGTTGATATAAACGGGATCGTGGGTCCCTATCCTACCCCTTCCAAAGTCCACAATCAGTTCTTTGGTTTTGCTGGTGTTGAAAGCCAGGTTATTGTGCTGGCACCATTTGGTCAATCGGTCGATCTCACCTCTATACTCTGACTCGTCACCATCAGTGATTCGTCCCACAACAGTGGTGTCGTCGGCCAAGTTGATGATGGAGTTCGCACTATGTCCGGCTACGCAGTCATGAGTATAGAGTGAGTAAAGCAGAGGGCTTAGCACGCAGCCTTGAGGTGCTCCCATGCTGATTGTTATCGATGATGACAGATTTACACCAATATGGACGGACTGTGGTCTGTAGATGAGGAAGTCGAGGATCCAATTGCAGAGAGATGCGCAGAGACCCAGATCTGAGAGCTTGGTAACCAGCTTGGAGGGGATGATTGTATTAAACGCCGAGCTGTTGTCAATGAATAACAGCCTGACATATGAGTTTTTGTTGTCCAAGTGGTCCAGAGCAGAATGGAGAGCCAGTGAGATCGCATCCACCGTTGATCTGTTGTGGCGGTAAGAGAACTGCAGTGGTCGAGGTTTTTGTCAAGGTAGGAGTTGATATGCGCCATAATCAACATCTCAAAGCACTTCAGCACCACAGACGTTAGTGCCACTTGTCGATAGTCATTGAGGCACGTTACCTTGCTCTATTGATGCCCTTTTAAAGCCGGTGGTAAACTCAGACCTCCGAAGTGAGAGGTTGAGAATGTCCGTAAAAACTCCAGCCAGTTGGTCCGCACAGGTTTTGAGAACACGACCGGGTATACCACCAGTTCCAGGTGCTTTCCGAGGGTTCACCCCCCTGAAGGATCTTCTGACTTCGGCCTCTGTGACTCTGACTCGGGAAGGCACATTTAGCGTCAACTTCAGTTCAAGTGCTTCTTCAGCTTCCTGCAAAAAGGAGTAGATATTTCAGGAATGTCGATGCAAGCTAGGAGTTAGCAATTTAGGTGCTTTTTTGGTTAATGAGCGTCACAGTGATTTGTTGTTTCTGCAGAATTCTGTGCAAGGTTTCCTGATGAATGCTCTTTCTATATTCAACATCTAGGCATATGCATCTCTCGGCAGTATGGTGTGCGATGCTGAAGTGTGCCATGACTGCCTCCTCAAAGCAAGTCCCGTCTGATATGAAGAACGTAAATTTAAGCTGAATTAGTGTTTCTCTGGTGTTTTATGATTTTGATTTCCAATTCAGTGTAAAAGTAGGCCTGCAAAAGGTATTCTTGATAGTGTTCCAGTAATTTTTTCAGAACTGCTTTGAATGCTTACTTAAATAAGGAGACCGATGCTCTGCACAGTATTCCAGATGTCATCTTTCCAACAATCCTCATAAGTGAAGTATGGGCTCTCTGTTGTAAGTAATATCCCCTTGCAGTCAAAAATAACATTCTGTTGACTTTCCTTATTTATTTTTTGCCCATCTGCATACAAGCCTTCTGCAAAGTTTACACAAGCATGTTGAGATGCAGTCTCTACCCAAAGTGTCGACCATCCCTCTGCCTCCACAGGTGATGCCTGACCTGCTGTTCTGCTCTAGATTCCAGCATCTGCAGTTACTTGTGTCACTGGATTCCACGCTATTTGAGTGTGGAACATTTTGTATTTTTTCTGCCAAAATGAACACCTTTACATTTTACCAAAGTATACACCATAGGCTAGATCTTTGCCTGTCACTTAACCCATTTATATCCCGTTGTTGCCTCATAATCTTTCATAACTTGAATTTCGACCCATTGTCATGTCATCAGCAAATTTAGCAACCATATCATCAATTCCAAGTAAGTTATAGAATGAGTAAAAAAATAATTGAAACCCCTTCACTGGTCACTGTGGCATGTCACTTGTTTCATCTTGCCACCTGGAAAATATTCATTTTTACTTATTCTATTTCCTATTACCCAGCCTATCTTGTCATCATGCCCACATGTTACCTCCGACACCATTAGCTTTTTTCCACAAGAACCTATTTTGATACGGCACCTTATTGAATGTCTTCTCAAAATCTTAGTACATCTTTTGGTTTCCATTTATGTATAGAATCTGCTAGGTCTTTTTGTTTATGAATGAGTCAGGGTCACTCATTATAGTTGGGCATAAGGCTTGAGGAAAGGGGAAAGTTGGTGGAGATGATGTTGAACTAGAACTTCAAAAACATTTTTTGTTGCTCCACGAGACTGCTTTTAACTAGTCTTCCAGATATTATAGGGTGCATGCCATCACTCTAGGCTCAATGGGAGGTTTAGGTGGTATCTAAGCTTAGTGAATTAAAAAAAAAATGTAGTCTGTAGTCAGCATTCGTGTTGATTTAGGAGTGTGATTTAGCGGGTCAGTATATGTTGATACGGTAAAGGAGCAGAATTAGGCCATTTGGCCCATCAAGTCTATTCTGCCATCATGGCTGATCTATCTTTCCCTCTCAACGCCATTCTCCTGCCTTCTCCCAATAGCCACTGACACCCTTACTAATCAAGAATCTGCCAATCTCCGCCTTATAAATATCCATTGACTTGGCCTTCTGTGGCAATGAATTCCACAGATTCACCACCCACTGACAAAATAAATTCTTCTGCATCTCCTTCCTAAAGATATGTCCTTTTATACTGAGGCTATGGCCTCTGGTCCTAGACTCTCCCATGAGTGGAAACGCCCTCTCTATATCCATATGTGTATACAAACACACTAACTCCCATAGCGATCTAGACTACACTTCTTCCCACCCTGCTTCCTGTAAAGACTCAATCCCCTACTCCCAATTCCTCCGTCTACGCCGCATCTGCGCCCAGGATGAGGTTTTCCATACTAGGTCATCGGAGATCTCATTCTTTAGGAAACGGGGGTTCCCCTCTTCCATTATGGATGAGGCTCTCACGAGGGTCTCCTGCAGCTCTGCTCTTGTTCCCCCTCTTCCCCCCATTCGTAACAAGGACAGAGTCCCCCTTGTCCTTGCCTTCCACCCCATCAGCCGTCGCATACAGCATATAACCCTCCAATATTTTCACCACCTCCAACGTGATCCCACTAATAGCCACATCTTACCATCTTTACCCCTTTCTGCTTTCCGCAGAGACCCTTCCCTCCGTAACTCCCTGGTCAAATCGTCCCTTCCCACTCAAACCACCCCCTCCCCAAGTACTTTCCCCAGCAACCACAGGAGATGCAACTCCTGTCCCTTTACCTCCCACCTCGACTCCATCCAAGGACCCCGACAGCCTTTCCAGGTGAGGCAGAGGTTCACTTGCACCTCCTCTAACCTCATCTACTGTATCCGCTGTTCCAGGTGTTAACTCCTGTACATCGGCGAGACCAAGCGCAGGCTCGGCGATCGTTTTGCTGAACACCTCCGCTCAGTCTGCCTTAACCTACCTTATCTCCCGGATGCTCAGCACTTTAACTCCCCCTCCCATTCCCAATCTGACCTTACTGTTCTGGGCCACCTCCATTATCAGAGTGAGGCCCACTGCAAATTGGAGGGACAGCATCTCATATTTCGCTTGGGTAGTTTATACCCCAGCGGTATGAACATTGACTTCTCTAACTTCAAATAGCCCTTGCTTTCTCTCTCTCTCTCCATCCCCTCCTCTTTTCAGTTCTCCCACGAGTCTTACTGTTACGGTGGCGCAGCAGTAGAGTTAGCTGCCTTGCAGTGACTGCAGCGCCGGAGACCCGGGTTCGATCCTGACTACGGGTGCTGTCTGTACGGAGTTTTTATAAGTTCTCCCCGTGATCTGCGCGGGTTTTCTCCGAGATCTTCGGTTTCCTCCCGCACTCCAAACATGTACAGGTTTGTAGGTTAATTGGCTTGGTAAATGTAAAAATTGTCCCTAGTGGGTGTAGGGTATTGTTAATGTGCGGGGATCGCTGGTCGGCGCGGACCCAGTGGGCCGAAGGGCCTGTTTCTGCGCTGTCTCTCTAAATTAAACTACATTCTATTTCTGTCCTGCCCACTCCCCTGACTGCACCAGTGTGTGAAAGGCAGTAGTAACACTAGGGGTCAGTATGTGAATGTTAAATGGTAACAGTTATTCAATGCATCTGTGTGCTAAAGGGATTTATAACAATCGGCATCAGTGGGATTTTAGTGGGTTGTGTGTAAGTTTAAGGAGACATTGCTTTAGGCGTCACTGTCATGGAAATTTTAGGAGTTATTGTAATTGTTGAATGTGACAGAATGCATGCTGTTCATGGAAAAAAAACCAGCATCTAGAGATCAGTATGATCTTATAGGGAACACCATATATCACCCTGCTAAGACTGAATGAAAAGGATACATTAACTCTGTAGGTTGGTGTACTGTGTTGAACGAGACAGTAACAAGAGGCCGGAGAATTTGTGTTGAAGGAAACAATGACCCTGGTCAGTGTGTGAGTGATGAAGGTGGCACAGTGGTATAGTTGTTGCCTTACAGCGCCAGAGACGTGGGTTCAATCCTGACCATGGGTGCTGTCTGCACGGATTTTTTACCTTCTCCCTGTGACCACGTGGGTTTTCTCCGGTTGCTCTGGTTTCTTCTCACATTCTAAAGACGTGCAGGTTTGTATGTTAATTGGCTTCTGTAAATTGTCACTGGTGTATCGGAGAGAACTGGTGTATGGACAATTGCTGATTGGTGAGCTGAAGGGCCTTTCTATGTTGTATCACTAAAACTAAAAGATAGTAAGGTCACAACGAGGTATTTAAAGCAGACTATGAGAGCATCAGGTAACATTAAAAGTAGTAATTTTAGTAACCGTACTCGTGATGGTTAGCAGAGTATTGTGAAAGGTCATGAGTTCCTTCGAGAAAGATCCTAAAATGCCCTATGTATGATGATTCATTATTTTTACCTTCAACACAATCTGTGAAATGTGTCAACATGTAATCCACAGTCACACTTTAAAAAAAAGAAGTCTTCCCCTGTGTCTCCATGTCATTCTTTACATTCTGTCATATATACAGTGAGAACTCTTTTCTTTTCTTCAGGGCTAGACTGGTCAGAGGACAGTGAGGAAGATGAGGAGGAAGATGAACGTGTGCCTCGTTGCCAGTATGCTTGGACGTTGCGAGACAAATGGTCAGATGTTCACCTAGAGTGAGTAGCATTTGGCTAATCAACTAACATTGTGCTGAGGCTTTGTTTTGGGTACGGATAACTTGACTTTGAAGGCAATTTCACCTTTTTTACTGAAATAAATCATATCGACATCATTTCCTGCCTGTGACAAATGTACATTTACAATGATATAACCTTTCGTAGCTTGTAATTAACTTTGATCTCCACTAGCTAAAGCACACGAACTGGACAAAATTTAGGTCTCCAGTTGCAAAAAGATGAACAGAAGAACATTGAAAAATAATTTGTAGAGATTATAGCAGAACCAAGAGAGGGTAACAGTTCAGAAATGTTTCACAGGCTAGGGCTGTTTTCTAAACACAATGCTGCTGAGTGACCTGACGTGGTAGGTTTTGGAAGCTGTGAAAAAGGAAGGGCATGGGGAATCACATCTATAATACCTGCATCCAATAAATGTGTCAATAGAGATGTTCAAAATTCTGAGAATTTTGTTGGGGTAATTATTCAGATGTCAGAATCCAGAGGTCACATATTTAAAATACTGTGGAGGAAATCCATTTTTTAATGCTATTATTTATTAACTGAAATGCGGGTGGAAGTAGAGTCGATGATAACCTTTGAGAGGTAATTGGATAAATATTTGCAGCTTTTCAGGATTACTAGAGAAAGGGCAGGGGAGTAATTGGTAGCTCTTTGAAAGAGTTGGCACAGACGTGCATGCTTCTTCTGCACTTAATGCTAACCTACATGATATTTTTTGAGTTGTATGTTCAGAAGCAAAGCTAGGTGAAGAATTTGGTTTTAAATTACTCTGCTTATGATGCCATTATTAAGCTACATTGCATCAAATTAGAACAGTTAAAACTTTCAGTAGGAATTACTGTCCAAGAAATGTTCTATAATCCATACCATCACTCAGTCTGGCAACAAAATTTAGGGATTGAAAAAGGCATTGAATCCATTGTTAATAATAATAATAATAATAATAAATTTTATTTAATGGGCGCCTTTCAGACATCTCAAGGACACCTTACATAGTAATCGGAATAACATATAATCGGAATATAACAAGTAATAAAGACATCACAGAGACACAAATTAAAAACAGAATTCAATCCAAAAACAGAAAATCAAAAACACAGTGTGAAGAGAGAGCAGCGGCAGCCAAAGCGCGCCAGCGTCCACTCTCTCTTCACGGCAGCTATCTTGGACACAGACCTACAGGACTACAATTAGACAAAAAAAATCATCCCCCCACAGTGGATAGCACTGTGGGGGAAGGCACAATGTCCAGTCCCCACCCCATGTTCACCCCAAAGTCAGGCCTATTGAGGCCACCGCAATTGCCTCTACGGAGGCCCGATGTCCCTGGCCGTTCTCACCGGGTGGTCTTGCCCCGGCGTCGGGAGAGTCCTTTCGGCGGCTGGGCCACCTGGAACGGCCGCTTCCTGGTTGGAGCCCGCGGCTGCCGAAGCCGACAAGGCCGCGCCGGTTTGGAGCTCCCAGGCTCCCGATGAAAAAGTCGGCGCCGCCTCTCCGCACTGCCGCCTCTCCGCACGCCGCCTCTCCGCTCCGCAGACCCGCAGCCCGGAGATGTTGCTCTCGGCGGTCCAGCTCGCCAGAGCTCCAGCGCGGCGACCCAGGCAAGGCATCCTTCGCTCCACTCCGCTCCGCTCCAGCGCTCCAACACTGTGCCGTCGCCGAGCCCGAGGTGCTGGGCGGTCCCCGCCAGGAAACGGCGCTCCAAGCCCGCTGGTAGGCCACGAGGACGGGTCGACGGGCAGCCCGGAGAAAAGGCTGCCACACCGACCAGGTAGGGACCGAAAAATATAGTTACACCTACCCCCCACATTAAAAAGACCATATCCCCTACAAACAAAAAAACAGGACTCACTAAAAACTATTAAAAAAAACGAATTTAAAATAGACGGCTGCTGGCTAGCAGCCGTTCACCAAGATGGCTCCTCCCCTCAAAATACATCTCTTGTTGCCTGTTAATAGAAATACTGTAGGTCATTCATTCCGACTGATCTACATTGTGGAATATGTCCCACATATTCCACCTCTGACCCGCTTTCCATATTCCCCATTACTTTTTTCACGCATGTTGTTTTCTAGCTTCCTGTTAAATTAGTCTGTTAAATGTTCTATTCATCTCTTCTGCAACAGAATGTTCACAAATCCTATATTCATAGCACTCTCCAGTTATTGTTATTGAGTGTGCTTCCTTTGCTTTTCTCTTGATTTTTGCTTCACTCCACCATCCCCATCTCCCCCAACAAATGTGCAAACATCTTTGCATCAAACTCATCATTTTTCTTTATAATTATAACAATCTTTATATGGTCACCCCTCAACCTTCTTTTCAGAGAGGTAAACCTGTTCACTTTTGATAATTTTGGCAAATAAGCCATAGCTTTGCAGTTTTGCTGCCATTCTTGTGAATATATATTTCACGTTCTCCAGTATCCCTTTTTGTAATATCAATAACTGTACACAGGACCCATCTAAGTCTTTGTGTAATTAACTTTTCTGGTTGGCTTGTTGAATCATTTTATATGGCAGTAATTGTTGTGCAACAGAAGCACCCAGTAGGTCAGGCAGCATCTGGGTAGATAAACGATGCTTCAGGTTCTTTCTTTTATTTATATACATAATCAACATGTGTTGCATATAGTAAATATTATTAGGCACCTTTGAACACTCAAACCGGAGGGAAAGTAAAGCATCTTCAATCCCAAAGGATTGCCTAGGAAGACATCTATCTATATTACTAAAAGTCTGTTCTTGACCGGTTTTGGCCATCTGTGCTGCGATTTCCGAGAGAACGCCGCCACCTACGGCCGTCATTTTTGGCCACCTTGCTCAGAGCCCCCCTCCGCCGCATGTGTGCCGAGGATTTGTCCCATCGATTAAAAATGACAGAGATATTAATGTTTTTACAAAATTCCCCATTCTCTCTGCTGCCCCCGCTGGCGGCGGGGGGGGGGGGGGACTATAAAACCAGGAAGTGGTGTGCCACACAGTCTCTTCAAGATGGAGGAAGGCAGAGGGTCACGTTTCTCTGAGCTGTGAATAACACTGAACACATGTCTACTCAAATGTAAATGCCCTTAGTGGTTCTAAAATGCTTGCAGAATGTGTATTGGTTCTAAAGCTTGCAAAAAAAGTGTCTATTGGTTCTAAAGCTTGCAAAAAAATGTCTATTGGTTCTAAAGCTTGCACAAAAATGTCTATTGGTTCTAAAGCTTTCAAAAAATGCTATTGGTTCTAAAGCTTGCAAAAAGTGTCTCTATTGGTTCTAAAGCTTGCAAAACATGTCTATTGGTTCTAAAGCTTGCAAAAAAAGTGTCTATTGGTTCTAAAGCTTGCAAAAAAATGTATTGGTTCTAAAGCTTGCAAAAAAATGTATTGGTTCTAAAGCTTGCAAAATGTGTCTCTATTGGTTCTAAAGCTTGCAAAATGTGTCTCTATTGGTTCTAAAGCTTGCAAAAAATGTCTATTGGTTCTAAAGCTTGCAAAAAAATGTCTATTGGTTCTAAAGCTTGCAAAAAATGTCTATTGGTTCTAAAGCTAGCAAAAAGTGTCTATTGGTTCTAAAGCTTGCAACAAAATGTCTCTATTGGTTCTAAGCTTGCAAAAAAATGTCTATTGGTTCTAAAGCTGGCAAAAATATGTCTATTGGTTCTAAAGCTGGCAACAATATGTCTATTGGTTCTAAAGCTGGCAAAAATATGTATTGGTTCTAAAGCTGGCAAAAATATGTCTATTGGTTCTAAAGCTTGCAAAAAATGTCTATTGGTTCTAAAGCTTGCAAAAAATGTCTATTGGTTCTAAAGCTTGCAAAAAAATGACTATTGGTTCTAAAGCTTGCAAAAAATGTATTTTGGTTCTAAAGCTGGCAAAAAAAATGTCTATTGGTTCTAAAATGGTTCATACTAGCCCCCCCCCCCCCCCCGGTTGGCTTGGCTTGGGTGTGGCTTGAAGTTGAAAGACACCACACTGCAAATGGTGGCATGAAGTTGAAAGGCACTACTTACTGCAAATGGTGGCTTGGTTGCTTTGGCTTGAAGTTGAAAGGCACTACTTACTGCAAATGATGGCTTGGGTGTGGCTTGAAGTTGAAAGGTACTACTTACTGCAAATTATGGCTTGGGTGTGGCTTGAAGTTGAAAGGCACTACTTACTGCAAATGGGGGCGTGGGTGCATTGGCTTGAAGTTGAAAGGCACTACTTACTGCAAATTGTGGCTTGAAGTTGAAAGGCACTAACTGCAAATTGTAGCTTGGGTGCTTAGGCATTAAGTTGAAAGGCACTGCAAATGGTGGCATGAAGTTGAAAGGCACTACTTACTGCAATGGTAGCTTGGGAGCTTTGGTTTGAAGTTGAAAGGCACTACTTACTGCAAATGGTGGCTTGGTTGCTTTGGCTTGAAGTAGAAAAGGCACTACTTACTGCAAATGGTGGCTTGGTTGCTTTGGCTTGAAGTAGAAAAGGCACTACTTACTGCAAATGGTGGCATGAGGTTGACAGGCACTAATTACTGCAAATGGTGGCTTGGGTGCATTGGCTTGAAGTTGAAAGGCACTATTTACTGCTAATGGTAGCATGAAGTTGAAAGGCACTATTACTGCAAATGGTGGCTTGGTTGCTTTGGCTTGAAGTTGAAAGGCACTACTTACTGCAAATGGTGGCTTGGGAGCTTTGACTTGAAGTTGAAAGGCACCTCTTACTGCTAATGGTAGCTTGGGTGTGGTTTGAAGTTGAAAGGCACTACTTACTGCAAATGGTGGCTTGGATGTAATGGCTTGAAGTTAAAAGGCATTACTTACTGCAAATGGTGGCTTGGGTGCATTGGCTTGCAGTTGAAAGGCACCACTTACTGCAAATGGTGGCATGAAGTTGAAATGCACGACTTACTGCAAATGATGGCTTGGGTGCTTTGGCTTGAAGTTAAAAAGCACTACTGTAAATGCACTTACTTCCTGTTTGCACTGTATATTGATTTTAGATAAAACGCTACCACTTACGGCTGTGATTTTTGGCCATCTTACTCAGTCCCCCTCCGCTGAGCAGGTGCAGAGAATTCTTCCCATCAATGAAAAATAAGTGTTATTAGTTTTTTTTTAAATGTTGAGAATCTCTCTCCTGCCAATCACTCCATGAAAGCCACACCTTTTCCGGTGGGGGGGGAGGGGTTATAAAACCCGGAAATGTGGGTGTGGCTCAGTCTCTGCAAGATGGAGGAGGGAGAGGTCACGACTCGCTGTCTTTAGTGGCTTTGCACCCTACTTCAAATGGTATGAAACTGCACTTGAATTTGGTGGCCTTATACCCTGCTTGAAATAAAATTTCAAGGATTAGCCGTGAGTCAACTACCAGCCCACCAGCCGTGAGTGAGTTGCCAGCACAACAGGCTTGATTGACTGAGACGCCAGCCCAAGAATCCATTTGGCGCACAATTTGCATACTAGCCCTCTGGTAACCAGTCCAGCCCACAACACCCATACTAGCGCTCCAGAAAGTCCCCCCCCCCAACTGGCCACCAATATTAGAATTGGTGGAGAGGTGGAATATTGCGTTGGATGACCAGCCCTCCTGTGTGATGCGGGGACCCAACGGGTCCCACTTAGTCTAGTAAATGTATAGAAATATCACTGGATTGGTGACCGAGGGTCATGGGTACAAACTTTTTGTACTTGGAGAGTTGGATCAGAGGGACACATCCCAGTACCTTGTTAAAAAAAATGTGTCTTATACATCTGGATGCCGAACATGCACAGATACACAGATACAGCAAGACGCTTGTTTAATATAATTTGAGCAAAATTGTACTACAGGAAAACTGAAGCAGGACATAACCAAAAGTGGGAGAAAGACACAAAGTGCCGGAGTAACTCAATTGGTCAGGCAGCAGCATCTCTGGAGAAAAAGGGGTGACATTTCTTCAGACTAACTTCTGCTTGCTCCGCTCTTGCCCCCTTCCTCCATCCCAGTCGTTTTAGCATTTCCAGAGTTCCCCACATTGTTTTCCTCTAGAGATCGCATCTTCCCATGCCAACAATGGACCTACTAGGCTCCACGCTGCCTGAGATCATTTGTGGCTGGCCCTGATTGATCCTGGTCTTTATTCTCCTTCAGCTCTTCACCAACCATCCCCTTCTTTCAATCTGACGAAGGGTCCTGACCCAAAACATCACCCATCATTTTTCTCCAGAGATGCTGCCTGTTCCACTGAGTTACCCCAGCACTTTGTGTCTTTCTTTGTTATAAACCAGCATCTGCAGTTCCTTGTTTCTACCAAATGTTAGAGACCTACTTCAACAATAGTTGAAGGGCTTGACTTTACCTGGTCTGTCTTTCTCTCAATGGCTACATTTTTTAAATTTCTGCTTTCTTGACAATTATGTAATCTTGCTGTCATTGGTTATCTGTCAGTTTCAATTATGAGCTCAAGTATAGTATAGTTCTTATTTGAACTTACAGCTTTCAAACCCAAAAGGAAATTTGTTGCCAACTACATCAGACTGACACAAACTTTGTCTTCCCCAAATAGCATTGTCTAATTAGAGTAAGTGTTAAGATCAATAAAATAGTCAGAAATATGCTCCACCCAGCCCAATCCTTTGACCTTTTGGTGCCATGCCAAGAGAGTACTGCATTGTTCACATTCGGCCCATCGAGTCTACTTCGCCATTCAATCATGCCTGATCTCTGCCTCCTAATCCCATTTTTCTGCCTTTCTCCCCATAACCCTTGACACCCGCTTGTTGTATGTACCAACATCCTGGAGAAACATTAAACTAAACCTATCTCCTCAGTTAATAGTAGGGAATCCCCACAACACCTTTGGTAAATCTGTAGAGTTTTTACAATGATCTAACAGAACGGAACTCTCCTGGTTTATTGCTAAATCAAATTCCTTAAAGTACATTGTCATTTACCAATTGCTACTTGAAAGTCTTTTGTGTGTTCAACTTACCCACCACACCTGTACATATTACAATGGTGTTATTTGTGAAACAATCCTCAAAGTGTCTTTGGACAGCATTTCTGATCAGTGGTAAAAGTGCAGAAATATGGATGAATGCTACCACACAACAGTTACTCAGAGAGAAAATGAGCAAGTCTATATTTGCATTCATCAAATCAAATTTCATCATCACATTTTTTTTATAAAGCACATTTAAAAATAACCCAAAACACAATGACTCAAAGACACAAAACAAAGTTTTGTCATCGGTCTGAAGAAGGGTTTCGGCCCGAAACGTCGCCTATTTCCTTCGCTCCATAGATGCTGCTGCACCCGCTGAGTTTCTCCAGCATTTTTGTGTACCTTCGATCTTCCAGCATCTGCAGTTCCTTCTTGAACACAAAACAAAGATCCGCCACATCAGGGGGATTCAAACACTAGTGAATAAAAATAAGTTTTGAGCCTGGACTTAAAAGAGTCGATGGAGGGGGCAGATCTGAAAGGGAGGGGGATGCTGTTCCACAGACTAGGGGCCGCAACAGCAAAGGCACTGAAATGCCATTTGTAAGGACTAGTGCATAATCTCCAATATAACTCTAGACTGAAGATGAAATGAATTAACCATGGAGGACACGTATACTTTTGCTCATCAATCTAAATTCTACTTAATTCAAGTGCTACTAGCTCTTAACGAGATCTGGTAATGTTGACTGCACACTCACTGAGCCATATTAACTTCTGGTTTCACAATGTATTTTATAAATACTCATCTTTTTAATGAAATCTTCCCACAAGCCAGTCTCTCCATTTTTCAGTATAGCTTCTTCAGACTGAAAATTCCCATGTTTATTGTGCTGCTCCAATTCTGAATTGACTTCTTGTCGTCCCAGAGTCTTCCATAACCACAGTCCTTTCACCAACTCCGATCCTATGCTCTGGAGAAAAATACAAAGTGCTGGAGTAACTTGGCAGATGAGGCAACATCCCTGGAGAAAATGGATAGGTGATGGGTGAATCGGGAACCCCCCTCATATGCTCTGGAATTTTCTCCTCAAACCTGTCTGTATTTCTACATTTCTCTTACTTTAAGATGATTCATGATGTTTATGGTCATCATTGCTCATGCAGAGCTGCCAAGTAGTACGGATTTTCCGTATTTTGTACGGAAATACGATAAGAATACAGATGTACGATTTTGCGTTGTTAAATACGGGTTGTTTAAAAGTCCGTATGTAACAATGCAAAATCGACCATAGATAATAGTAAACGAGGTGCAGGGGGCAGATGGGAGCGGCCGGGATCGGCCCGACTTCCTATTTCGTTGGCATGCCACTCGCCAATGGAGGGGTGGTGGCTCGGTGGGGTTGACTTGGGAGCTTGCTGCTTGGAAAATGCAGGGATGTGGGGGGTCATGCTGTACCTCTGGGGATTGGAGCAGATTAAATCTATTGGTGTTTTGGGTTTCAAGATCTGGATGATTGTTTTTGGTCTGCCGCGGTGCTTGGGGTTAGGGGGCTGGGGTCTCTGTCTCGTTCTTTCTCTCCCTTGCTCTCTCTCCCTCTCTCGCTGTGTCTCTCTGTCTTTCGCTCTCCCTCCCTCTCTCTCTCTCCCGCTCCCCATCTCGTCTCTCTCTCGCTCTTTCACTCCTTCTCTCTCACCCTCTCGCCTCGGCATTCCCGGAATCATTTGCCGTTTTGCTGGGAAGGCTGCATTGCGGTTCCTTCCTGTTGGGGGAGGGAGCCCTGGCCCGGGGCAGCTCCTGGTCCGTTCCCTCCGCGGGTGCCGCCTGGCCCGCTGAATTCCTCCAGCACTCTGTGTTTTTTGTTTGGCTCTGGAGTTGAAGGTGGACACGGGGTGGGGCTGGGGTGGCTCAGCGGGGGGGGGGGGTGGGCGGTGGCTCTGGAGGGGGGGGGAGTGGGTGGCGTTTCGGGTCGAGACCCTTCTTCAGACAATCACAAGTACTCTCACTGACGAGAGTTCAGTCTGGGGAGGGATCTCGACCCAAGGCGTCGCCCGTTCCTTCTCTCCACAGTCACTGCCTGTCCCACTGAGTTATTCCAGCTTTTTGTGTCTATCTTCAATTTCAGAGTTAAATAAAAAACAGTGCTGGAGGAACTCAGCGGACTAGGCGGCATCTGTGGAGGGAATGGATTAGGAGTTGTTTCAGGTCAGGGTTCTTCTTCAATAGGAAGGAACTGCAGATCAGGCATGATATTCTTCCGATTTAAATCGGAATTCCGATTTTTTTTGTTTTCGTATTTGTCAATTTTTTGTGCCCAATTATTTGGCGGCCAATCAACCGCTATCTCTAAAGGGGTTGCGTCCAATCACCGACCAGTTTCCCTTAAATTTCCCGTCCAATCAACAAATCGGTCTCCTCCTGTCCAATCAACCGCACATTAAAAAATAAAAAAAATCGCACCGCGTGGAAATACTGGAATGCTCTGACAAAACTTGGCAGCTCTTCTCATGTTGTTAACATAATTTTTCTGATAACCCCCCAATGTGAACAATCTTGATTGAATTGAAGATGCCATATGGTAACATTGCTCTCTGTTCATTTCTCCTTAGATATCTTCTTTCTCTGAAAGCTGTAGTTACTTACTTACTGCCTATTATGCCTCCTGGCATGTAGGGCAGCAACGAAGGTCCTCCACTCAGTAGTGTTGATTCCTTCAGTAGCTGTTTCCATAACATATTTGTTTTACGAGACAGGGTTGTTAACCCTGTGCTCAACCTCCAACCTGGAGGACCAGTGGATCGCTCTTCGTCTCGCCTCTACCCTTCAACCTGTCCAGCATGGGAGACCCTAACAGGCGATGAATCTCCCGCTGGCATAGCTCTAGGAGTCACTGAGACACGCAAGCTCCCCGACCACGACAAGGTTGCAATCTGAAAGCTGTGCTCTTTGTTACATTCCTGATTCCTGACTGTTCATATGTTAATCTTGGCTGGTGTAGAGGCGTTTGTGGTTTCAAAGACTTGAGCACCAATCTAGGCCAACACTTCAGCAGATTAATTAGCTGTGCTGGACTAACAGAGGATTAATTGTTCAGATGACATGTTAAACCAGAGTCCTCCTAGGTAGACATGTGAACTTCTGTGACTAAGCAGATTAGTTCTTTGGTAAATAAACCAGTTGGTTCTCCGAGATAATATTTATCCCTATACCTTGATCATAATTAAGATCTGCTCACTATTTCAGGATATTGCATGCACATTTGCTGCATCAATCAATCAATCAGTTTTATTCATCACATATAAGTGCAGTGAAATGAATTTGCCAGCAGCGGTACAATAAAAAAAAGAACGCACAATACACAATAAAATTAAACACAAACATCCACCACAGCATTCTTCACTGTGGTGGAAAGCACAAAGTCCAGTCAGTCCTCCCCAATTGTTCCACCGTGGTCGGAGCCATAAACCTCCGTAGTCGCCGCTACGGAAGGCCCGATGTACAGGCCCCTTCGCCGGGATGGTTGAAACTCCGACGTCAGGACGGTCGAACACACTCCGCGGCTTGGAGGTCCTGAATCGGAGCTTTCCTACCACAGACCACGGCTTCAGGATGTTATCGGCTGTGGGCCGGCGGTCGGAGCTCTTCTCCGGCAATCCCTAGCTAGTGAACCCAGGCTCCGCAGACTGCAGCTTCAGGCGACCAGAAAGACGCTACGGCTCTTTGGAGACCTCTCACGACCATAGGAGACCTCTCACGACCCTACAGGCGACCCCTGGCGACATGTCGCGGGTGACCTCTCACATAGAAACATAGAAAATAGGTGCAGGAGTAGGCCATTCGGCACTTCGAGCCTGCACCGCCATTCCATATGATCATGGCTGATCATCCAACTCAGTATCCTGTACCTGCCTTCTCTCCTTTAGCCACAAGGGCCACATCAAACTCCCTTTTAAATATAGCCAATGAACTGGCCTCAACTACATTCTGTGGCAGAGAATTCCAGAGATTCACCACTCTCTGTGTAAAAAATGTTTCTCTCATCTCAATCCTAAAATATTTCCCCTTTATCCTTAAACTGTACCCCTTGTTCTGGACTTCCCCAACATCGGGAACACTCTTCCTGCATCTAGCCTGTCCAACCCCTTAAGAATTTTGTAAGTTTCTATAAGATCCCCCCTCAATCTTCTAAATTCTAGCGAGTACAAGCCGAGTCTATCCATTTCTTCATATGAAAGTCCTGACATCCCAGGAGTCAGTCTGGTGAACCTTCTCTGTACTCCCTCTATGGCAAGAATGTCCTTCCCCAGATTAGGAGACCAAAACTCACGACCATAGGAGACCTCTCATGACCTCCCACGACCATAGGAGACCTCTCACGACCTATCACGGGTGCCGGCAGTCGCCTGTAAAGGTCGCGTAAGTGGGACAAGCCCTTAAGTTAATTGACAAAATTTCATTTACCAAAATTCAAAAACAGATCCTTGTGTGCACAAATTCAAATCAAGCTTTCTACCTTCCTTAATAAAAATAAAGAAAGCTGTACTTGGTGGACTGACACTTTCATTTTTTTCTTTCTTTCCTCAATGCAGTTTTCCATCATTATTTCTGAAACATTCTTTTCTCTTTGTCTCCTGGACCATTCCCTTCTCCCTATTTATTTTTCCTTCCATCTCTCATTGCACCGGAAATGCCAGGTCAGGATTTTCATGGATAATCTCGTGTGATGCTCTCTTTTAACACATGGACTGTCATTACCTTGCAATTGGGCACTTTCTTATTGTAGAGTAGGTGGTAGAATGGCAATTAAAACTGAACGCGTTTTTCAGTATCCCCCCCCCCCTCACAGACAAATGTAAAGACCCAGTGCTGTACAGTAAATGTTGTTCATTTTATATAATCTCATTTAAACATGCCAACTGCCTTGGATTTAACTCTTAAAGGACAAAACTAAACCATTGGATTTTCAGACCCGAAGACTCAAAAGATAAATGTAATTTCTAAAACTTTGACACAAGAATGTGCTTCTCTCTTTCTTCCTCTCTGGACTCGTTCCTTCCACCCCATCCCCCAAAATAAGTTAGAGAAATATCCCAAAACACAGTTATATATTTATAATAACTAGACTGCATATTTATTCATTACTTCATTAATATAAAATCCTTATCTCTCACCACATTTCTGAGGAACTGGATTCAAGTAAAATTCTAGAATGCTGTTCACGGACTGACATTCCAGTATCCTGAGGGAACCATGTATTGCTGGAGACACCATCCTTCAGTGAGATGTTGAAACAATAACTCCTGTCGCCCTCCATCACCACTCTAATGTAGAGGTGCTCCCATAGCACCGATCATTGGTCCTTCCCAACCTAAAGACACATTGACTTATTGGTTGTGGAATCTTGCTGCTTTTAAGATCTGGCAATGTTCAAAGTGATTCCTATGTTTACCCAGATAATTCCCTGTTTTTCCGCAATAACCTATTGTAATATGTCTTTGAGAGATGTGATGAAGCACTATATAGAAACATAGAAAATAGGTGCAGGAGTAGGCCATTCGGCCCTTCGAGCCTGCACCGCCATTCAATATGATCATGGCTGATCATCCAACTCAGTATCCTGTACTTGCCTTCTCTCCATACCCCCTGATCCCTTTAGCCACAAGGGCCACATCTAACTCCCTCTTAAATATAGGCAATGAACTGGCCTCAACTACCTTCTGTGGCAGAGAATTCCACAGATTCACCACTCTGTGTGAAAAATGTTTTTCTCATCTTGGTCCTAAAAGATTTCCCCCTTATCCTTAAACTGTGACCCCTTGTTCTGGACTTCCCCAACATCGGGAACAATCTTCCTGCATCTAGCCTGTCCAACCCCTTAAGAATTTTATAAAAACACACATTTTCAGTATTTTCCTGTCTGTGGGATCCTGTGATTTTGGATTATTAGAAAATATGCACAAATCAAGCCAGATAACAGTAGGACGTTAGTCACCCAACACCTTCCATAAAATGCATCATTTTATTTGATCATGATTGCTAAACGTGACTCTGCAAGGGAATCTATCCCTTGAGGTTTGTCCATGATGATCCATTTGAGTTGGTCTGTGCAAAAGGACCCAACTTTGGGACTGTTCTCTTTGTAATCCATTGAATGGAGCCATACAACAGGAGAAACTCTCAGGCTCTTCCATTACAATAACCAGAGCCACAATTTTAATTAATTCCTTTGGGAGATATTATGTCAAAAGTCTAACCCTGTGCACAAAGTGAGGTTTAAAAGAAGACTGCATTAAGTTATAACTATGAATTAACAAAGTGCCATTTAGTGGGGACACGTTGGCAACTAGTAGATTGATGTCTTTTACCTGGCCAACTGAACAACGCAGCATTGTTTTCTGCATTGGCGCATTGATGATCACTCAATTTTTGTATGCATGGGTTTCTCTGGAGGCAAGGTTAAACTTTGATTCTGTTCTTTTGTGCAGGTCCGAAGATGAGTCACGGAGTACAAGAAGGTTAAGAGTGACACGACTCTGCACTTACTTGCAGCACAGATACTCGCAGCTCTGTCATGTGGAGCGAGCAGCGGCACGCCAACAAAGATGTCGGCACGCCTTCCGGAGGGCCTTGCTGCAGGCAGCCAGCAACGAACCTGATTACACCGGGCAGTTGCTTCGAGACCTCAAAACAGGACCCCCCATGCAGACCAGGTCAGCTACTGTGCCTAGGGATAAAATAGCTCTTTATCACAAGCTGGCACATTTAGTGGAAGCAGGGGGTGTCTGTTATAACCATAATGGTCAAAAGTAACGATGTGATTTCATCAATCTGAAGCTTGTAAGATACGTTTATTGCTCCGGTGGTCTAATAGTGTCCCTTTAAACAGACAATACTCATTTTAAGTTTTGTGTCAAGTTTTAAGATTTCGTATCTTGCCTTCTACATCAGATTGTTTGAATCTTTTAGGAAAGGGAGCTCTTTTATTTGAAAGTGGTGCCGCGGTGTATTTCTCTCTCAAACGCTTTGAAAGGTAATTGCTCCTTGTTCCCTTCCAGCTAATGGATTTGAAATTGGCAACTTCAGTTCCTGCAAAAGTTCTTAAAAGTTGAGACATTGCTGTTTGGTATTGGGCCGGAAGGTGTTTATGCTAAAGTTTTCCGGGCAGTGTTTTGTTTGGATAGTCATGGAGCTGTTTTGTTTATAGTTCCTCAAAGTGCAACAGCAATCCCAATATTATTGCCATTCATTGGGGAATTTTTCAAACACTTTTACTAGGCCCACAAAGAATGAGTTTTATTTATTTTCAAATGGCGTTGATGTAAATCATCTGGTATTTGACAATGTAAGGTCTCCTGAGCGATAGCTATAACAAGAGACAATGATCAGACTTTCCGAGCAAAGCAGAGATCATAGTTAATGTAAGAATGTCTGACTTTGGGGGCAGCAGTGGGCCGCATAGCCGCATTGACCCTTCTCTACTTAAGATCAAGACCAATGCCGTGTTATATTGTTTTACTGCCCATTCTTTCAAATATGTTGATTCCCATAGTGTGAAAATTTATTGATCTTGGCCTTGAATATACTAAAAAAAAGAACAACCACAGTCCTTTGAGACGGTAAACGTCTCGTCATATTTGTAAATTTGTAAATTGCTGACGCCTTTTCACTTCGTCATTTCAAAGTTTCAGATTCTGTAGCAACAGGAAAAGACCTTTGGTATCCACCCAGTCCATCACTCTCAATCTTGGATGTCGCAATCCAACACAGAAACATAGAAAATAGGTGCAGGAGTAGGCCATTCGGTCCTTCGAGCCAGCACCGCCATTCAATATGATCATGATTGATTATGCAAAATCAGTACCTCGTTACTGCTTTTTCCCCATATCCCTTGATTCTATTAGCCCTAAGAGCTATACCTAACTCTCTCTTGAAAACATCCAGTGAATTGGCCTCCACTGCCTTCTGTGGCAGAGAATTCCACAGATTCACAACTCTCTCGCTGAAAACGTTTTTCCTCATCTCCTAAATGACCTACCCTTTATTCTTAAACTGACCCCTGGTTCTTGACTCCCCTGACTTCGGGAACATTTTTCCTGCATCTAGCATGTCCAATCCCTTAAGAATTTTATGTGTTTCTAAGATATCCTCTCATCCTTCTAAATTCCAGTGAATACAAGCCCAGTCGATCCATTCTTTCATCATATGTCAGTCCCGCCATCCGTGAATTAACCTGGTGAACCTACGCTGCGCTCCCTCAATAGTGAGAATGTTCTTCCTCAAATTAGGGGACCAAAGCTGCACACTATACTCCAGGTGTGGTCTCACCAGGGCCCTGTATAACTGTAGTAGGACATCCTTGCTCCTGTACTCACATCCGAATATGAAGGCCAACATGTAATTTGCTTTCTTCACTGTCTGCTGTACTTGCATTCTTATTTTCAGTGACTGATGTACAAGGACACCCAGGTCTCGTTGCACCTCCCCCTTTCCTAATCTGACACCATTCAGATAATAATCTACCTTCTTGTTCTTGCCACTAAAGTGGATAACCTCACATTTACCCACATTATACTGCATCTGCCCACTCACCCAACCTATCCAAGTCACTCTGCCGCCTCATAGCATCCTCCTCGCAGCTCACACTGCCATCCAGCTTCGTGTCATCCACAAACTTGGAGATGTTACATTTAATTCCTTCGTCTTAATCGTTAAAATAATATATAAATAACTGGGGTCCCAGCACTGAGCCTTGCAGCACCCAACTAGTCACTTAGCTCATAGAGCAACCCTCTCATTCCTCAAATATTGAATGTCCACTGTAATGACTCCAGGCCAGGGTACAAAGATCAAAACTGCTCGTGGTATTCCGGACTGGAGATCAAGTCCCATATCATCTCAGCCAGGTCTCCTTATTTTTAATTCCAACAATACATGTGTGGTCCAAGATGAACTGGCTGATTGGATCTAAAATTGACTTGGTGATAGGAGGCAGAGTGTGCTAATGAAAGGTTGCTTTTCTCATTGTGAACAGTGATGCATTGAAGGGATCGGTACTAGGACCCTTGGTCGTAATGTATAATAACATCTTGGATGCATCTTTTAGAGGTATGATTAGTAAGTTAGCGGATGACATAAAAAATAGTGGTGCTGTGGATGGCAAGGAACTTTGTCTCAAGCTACAGCAGATTATAGATTATTTGGAAAGTTGGGCAGAGTTTTGGCAGATGGAATTTATCCTGACAAGAGCAAAGTAGAGTCAAACAGTTGTAGGACATATATACAATAAATGGTAGGGTGCCAAGGAATGTTGATGAATAGAGGGAACTGGCGGTTCAAGTCCATAGTTCCCTTGAAGTGGCAACATAGGTTGATAGGATGGTGTAGTCAAATGGCATGCTTGCCTTTATGGGTTGAGGTGTAAAAGATAAACGTTGGGAAACTTTAAAGCAACTTTGCAAAATTCCAGTTAGACCACACATGAATGTGCATTCCTGGTCACCAGGCTCTGGGAAGGATATGATTGAGCTTTAGGGAGTGCAGAGGAGATTCACCAGGATGATATTTGGACTGGAAGACTTCAGTTATGAGGTGAGATTGCAAAGGCTGGGTTTGGTATCTCTGGAGAGGCGGCTGAGGAGTGACTATAAAGGACTATATAAAATTATAAGAGGCGCAGATAGTCAGAATCTTTTTTCCCTATCCAAAACAAGCAGACATTGGTTTAATGTGAGTGGAAGGAGTTTTAAAGGGAATTTGAAAGAAACTTTTTATTTTCCATAGAGTGGTTGATATCTGAAACTCACTGCCAGAAGAGGCGGTAAAATCAGATATATTCACAATACTTGAGAGACATTTGGGCAATTGCTTCGTCAAAGCATAGCAGACTATTTATTTGTTAAGTATACTTTCTGTTCAGCTGCTTTCCTTCTTTCTACCTCTAGGTGTACTGATCATTGGATGAGGTTTTGCTTGTTACTTAAAACCATGAATAGAATATAGTACTTGGCATGGAACAAAGCATTGTACATTTCTCACATGGGAAATATGCATCTCAAAACATTTAGTTTTTTTTTCTTAGAATACATAAGTCCAACCAAAGCTTTGATTAATGGTTGGGTGGGAGCCATTCAGGTTAAATGATTTGACGCATGTCCCAGTGCATTAAGCTTGTTGAACTTCCAGTTAGCATGTCTTTATTGTAGCTTTTAAACCGCTTAACATTGAGGTGGAATCCAGAAGTGCTATAGTGCATTATGTTTAGAAAGTTTCTCTGTCTGCTGTGTTAAACTACTTTGAAAGTGGCAGTTTAGTGTTTCAGGTTAGTGCAGATGTAGTGAGTTGGTAGCTCCAGTGGTTGTATAATTGATTCATAGAAGGACCAGTTTTTGAGTTTCTAACTTAATTCTGAACAACAACAGGTGCCTGGGAAAGGATTATACATGAATCAGGACTTCTTAAAGTTGGACATGTCCAGTTCTAGAATTTCTTCCAACTGGCTAGGACTGATTGGGGATTGTGCGAATCACATCTACCTCGTTTTTTTAATCAGGTCCCCAGAACGTCCTTGCCCAGATTCATATTGAACAGCTAGGTCGTAAGCAGCACGGGGTCTTGTTGAATATCATTCTCACAGGAACGCGTGACAGTTGGTTAGGCCTTGTCCCCAGGCGAACCAGCTGTGGAGGAGCTTGAGTTTGTGACTACCCTTGACATTTGCAAACATTAAAAAACTATTAAAGATGAAATATGCTATTAAAAGTAAATTATTTCTTAAAAACACTGGAAAGCACTTAAAAAATTAACTACAATTAAATTAACTCAATTAATTCAGAGTATAAATTGTTTGTAACTTGCCAATCTGCTTTGCAGTTATGCCTCTCCATTTAAATGAATGGAATTGCTGAACTTCTGCCAGATCTAACTTGGCGCTGCCAGCTCTAACTTGGCGGTGATTCAGCAGGTGCTAGGAAACTGCAAAAATCTGCAGTCCAGCAGCAGAGCAGAATGACGGCGACCATTAGGTCTTCAGGGGGACAGGACAACGTGCACTCACAAGAGACTTCAAATTTCCCTCAAGTTATGGAAGTAAAAGTTGACAGATCCACTCACATGTTAGGTCATAAATATTTATTTTACTGCCCTTTTAATCCTTCTTCATTAATCAAGCCCAACAAGAAAGATTAAATTAAAGTGCTTAAGCTTATTCAGTGCTCTGTATATATAAATCAGTGAGGCATTTATTGAATGCATTGATATGTATGATGTTGCATTTTTCATTGAAGTGGTATGCGCACAAAGAAGTTCTACTCGGATGCTGAGCACAGATAATTAATGTAACAGCGAGGACATTAATTAATACAAGACATCGAGTAGCTTGATTACTGCATGCTGGAAGAGTACCAGGTCCATGAAAGGGTACACCAAAGTTTCATTAATGTGTGAACACAGTTCGTTCAAATAAACCAAAATATTATGTACATTATGTAATAGTCCACTATAATGAAGATAGTTATGAGATGGGCTAATAGAGGAGAAAGGTTAGTTAAACCCAACACATGCATCCTTCTCTGTGGTATAATTTTTGTGGATAGCTAGTTCCAGATAGAAAACTCAGACTTTATCTTTCTCAGGGCTGAAACATCATGCCACATTAGAACTGGTGAGAGGTGATGGTCTCAGTTCATCAGAAGATTGGTAGTGAGGCAGATGGAAACTTGGAGATTTTGACTTGTAGGAAGATGCAAAGCTATAAGAGTGTGTAACCAAGTCAAGTTTACCAAATAGCAAATTGCAATCAAACCAGGGAGGGAGAAACTAGAAGGAAGTAGAATGGATCGCAGGGGGCAAGATGAGAGTGACCTTTTCGAGAAAAAACATTGAAGAATAGAACAAGAAAAGAAAGTGTGGGGATGGATGGAAGAGGGAGTGATACATATAAGGCTTGCCAAGTATTGACTCCAATTCTGAGCACCGCACTTTAGGGAGAAGTATGCTGGAAAGTACCAGGGATGAGAAACTTCATTTGTGTAGAAAAAGGCGCGTGAAGCTTTAAAACAACATTAATGGGGGATTTAGCAGGGGTTCAAAATCTTGATGTGATAATGCTTCTGAATATTTACTCTGAGAAGGTTCCATAACAAGAGACCAAGGCTTGGTTAGTAAAAGTTCCAAAGGGTGAATTACTTTTGTTTTACCTTCTTGGTACTTCGGGTTTGAGGATGACTTAGAGAAATGGAAGAAGGCTGTGTGTGATTTCATTTGATATGATGCAGCCCCCTAGACACACTTTCACACCTGTCTGGAAATATACACTTTTTTTCAGCTCGTCTCTTCTCTCCACTTTACTCTCTCCTTCCCCTCAAGCATTTCATCTTCTTCCAACCTCTTCCTTTACCGTTTCCCTTAGTCATTAGTTGTAGGAGCAGAATTAGACCATTCAGCCCATCAAGTGTACCCGGTCATTTATTCATGGCTGATCTATCTTTCCCTTTCAACTCTTCTGCTGCCTTCTCCCCATAACCCCTGACACCCATACCAATCAAGAATCTATCAATCTCTACCATAAAAATATCCATTGACGGCCTCCACAGCCTTCTGTGGCAATGAATTCCAGATTCGCTAATCTCTGACTAAAGAAACTTAGCCTCCACAACCTATTCCCTTCCACCCAGTTCTCCTTCAGCTTCCTTCTCCTTCACCTTTTCCTTCTCCAATCACCCAACCCCTGCACCTTACCAGGGTCTCCAGTTTGCAGCAGCCTCCACCCTCTCATTCTCCAGTCGCAAGCCACTCCAAAGCCATCAACTATACTTCCCCCACCCTCCCATCCAACATGAGGTGATGGACTTCAATCCTGCCTTCTGGCGATGAGTGGTTCAGATTTTGAATGACTGCTTAGAGAAATGGAAGAAGGCTGTGTGTGGAAATATATATTCAGTAGTTGCTTTGAATTGAGAACAGAGTAATTAGTTAAAAGCCAAGGAGATGTCAAGCTATGTGGGGAGTGTGGCTTTACAAATTGGACCATCTGCATAGGCAGTTTACTGAATCTCCTCCTCCACTGCTGGGTGATTCACTTATAAAATTGGTGCAGTGCTGAGAACAGAAGTGAGCCAAAAGAATAAGTAGAATAGAATTAGAAGTGTAGATGGAGAAAGCAAGTATAATTTAAAAAAATTATGGGATAAAAAGCAGCAGTTCCATCTATAGCGTTCATTCTAGCTATAAAAGCTACTGAGACTTTCCTAGGTTTTGGTTCAGTATGAAAGTGGAAATAAATAGAATTGTGACAGTGGTGAGGGGAACAGACTGGACAGGAGAGGACAAACTCCTGTTTGCATCACAACGGGGAATCTGATTTCTGTTTGGTGGATGTTGAATAAATGGTAGCAGTCCTTGAATCTCCGTACGGTCTGGCTAATTATGTTCCTGCAGTTAAAATACCAAATGCAGATTCACTGGCCATTAGTTTTCTTGCTATTTTAGGACTTTTCAGAGTTTACCTAGCAGCAGCTGTCGCTGCACTCTGGAATGATGTGTGTCCGAAATCCTTTGAAAGCAAGTTGTATTCTGACTTTAGATTGGGCTGGTGTGGGCACAATGCCATAGAGTAGTTTTTTGTAGTGTTTTCTGCCTTTTAGTTTAATCAGCTCTTGATTATCTATCGTTGAACTAATTGTTTGCATTTGAGACGATTTTCGAACATAACTGCTTTAAATTGTATCAATGAGAGGTGTGGGGAAGTTATTTTGCACTTCTTCGGCCTTTACTGTCTTTTAAGTCTGTCTGTGACCGATGGACTCCCTGCAACAGCCATGCAGCTGACAACCAGCAGATGAACAAAGTATCCCAATGGCCTCCGTGTTATCACTCCTTATTGAAAATTGCCTCAACATTCATCCCTGGTGGTACCATTCTGGGATTCTGAAGAGAGAAGGCTTTTCAACATCTGTACTCCATTGTTCAAGTTCATGGGAATTCTTGTGTGACCTGGCCTTAAGACAGCTGCAAACATTCGTACTTATCAAGGGATGACTAATCTCAGTGTTGTGTTATTTTCAGCGTGAAGCAGCCCGACCACAGAGTAGTGGAACCAGCACTGTGCACAGGAGGCATCAAGGGCCAGCACTGCCCCAACATGTCTCTTCCATACACCAGGCATTGTTTCCAACGTATCCTTAAATGACTCCTTTTCTCAAACGGATGAACTGAGTTTACACTATAACTGCAAGGCAAGAGGTCTCAAAAAAGCATTGCTAGGAATCGCTGAATCATTCATTTCCATCGTCCGTTTTGATTAATGACGAGTACACCATGAGGATTATTCAAGCGCTTTTAACGGATTTGATTGAAGCTTGTAGCACAGGAGTCCATGCAGCTTGCTATTTCTATACCGCTTTTTTTACTGGGATAATCCAAAACTAATCTCGCTGCCGCACCCTCTCCCCTACATCTTGCATTGCTTGAATTTTTATCCTTAAAATCACAATAGTCATTGCCTCAAATGTTCCCTGAGTCTTCTAAAACTCTGAAGAAAATTGTTGATGCTCGCTAGCACCATTCCTCATGATTTCACACCCCAGCCAGAATAATCTTTCCATATTCATAACTGTTCAAGAATTTTCTAAGCCTCCTTTAAATCTGATTTTCTGCTGTTGTGGAAATGGTCTCTGGAGTTTCTCAAGCCCCTTCTTATAACTAGTTTTGTATTCCTGCTGAGTGTATGCTACAGATCTCTACGACTTCTTAATATCCTTTCTATAAATAAAGCATTGAAAATTACACACAGTGCCCCAACTTTAGTCTGAGTGTTACCTTGTGTTAATTTATCATTACCCCTTTTTGTTTTAATAACATCGGAAGTGTTGTAGATCTTTGCAGTATTGATTGCCTTGCCACAAATAAAGTGTTTGATGTTCCATGCTTTTCCTATTTACTCTTCAGTTTCTTTTAAGTAAGTGTACCCCACCTTCCCAAATAACCAACAGATTTAAAACACATTTTCCATGGTAGATTTTATCTGCACAGTCTGTCCAACCCACTGGCCAATCCCTGTTATATTCAAGTGCATTACAATTCTGTTTGTGGAATAAATTAATATAATTCTAGTGGACAATCTTAAAGTATTTACAAAATTAGACCCAACAGTAACCTCCTTGGTTCCCATCCTTCTCCAATCTGCTTAGAATATTTTATCTATAACCCTTTGAAGTTAATGCATTAACCAATTTACTATTTTTTCTGCCACATTTCTTGGTCTAACATATCCTTGGAATTTTTAATAATCTCTCCATTGAAGCATCAAATTGAATATCTTTAATAAATTGTATTTTGCTCGCATGTCCAGTTTTTTCAAACGTACATTTAACCCACGCATTAATTATGGACTCTCAAAGTTTACTACAATTGGCAAAAGTGATTTAACAGTACCCTGGTGTATTTTTTTAAATATACAGAGGTGTTATTATTTATCTTCAAATTCCCTCGAAAAATCTGCATACCTAGAAAAGGTTAGAACGATTGTATGATCTGCATCCATTCCGTGATCTTCCAGCAGTATGCTTGCTGTCACACACTTGTCTATTTTAATTTCTGTTTTTGTTCTTTTTACAATTCTGCATTTCTAAACCCAAGCAATATCTAGGTTATCGTTACACCTGTTTTAATTTAATGCTCCTGAATTTCCCATGTATATTCTGATTTGCTTTGTGCATTCATATTCAATACCAAATTGGTTTCATGCATAATGTTTTCCAAATGTTTTATCATTTAACTTCTGAGGTAACTTACTTTTATGGCACCGTTCTTGCCACATAGTGCCACTCAGTTTTCTTGCTTTTCACTTTTGCAGTTGATATTTTTTCGTAAATTTCAGTTATATGATTCAGTTATATGACCCTGATTTATTTGCCCACTTGGCTTGGAAATTGGTGTTCCAGATTGGTTTTGGTGAAGGCTGCCAGCTCAGAGTTGCCTTAAGGGCCTGTCCCACTTTCATGACCTAATTCACGACCTCTGCTGAGTTTGCCCTTGACTCATCAAGTAGGTCGGGGCGTTTTTCTAGCCTGATGAAAATGTCCACGAGTAAAAAAGGTTGTGAATTAGGTCGTGAAAGTGGGACAGGCCCTTTGCACGCAGCATCTGTCGAGATAAATTTGATTAACTGACACTCAAATTTTTACAAAGAAAAATTCAATTTAGCGAAAATGATAAAGAAGTTGATTTATTAGAATTTTCATTGTGTGCCAGCCATGGTTCAGTGGGAATACATTTACCTCCGATTTAGGATATCGTTTCAAAACCCTAATTCAAGATACTTGAGCACAGAGTTAATCTAATGCTCAGCACCACCCTGAGCGAGTGCTGCGCTGATGGAGAGAGCAACTAACCTGAAGAATGGCAATGCTTGTGGACATTGAAAAGATTTCACAGTGCCATTTGCGGAAGACCAGTGAAGTTAGTCAAGAATTTCTCAATATTTATCTTGCGAGCAGCAGCTGTTCATTGAACTTTGCTCTGTAAAATGGCTGTCAACTTTCTAATGCAATGGCAGTGAAAATTCCTAAAGTGCTTCATTGTTTGCAGACCTTCTTAGAAGCTCCTGAGTCTAGGAAAATGCAAGTTATGTTTAGTTTTAGAATGCTTCGTAATTTTTAATTTTGGTGATAAAACCCTGAGCAGCAATTCTAACTCTTACCAGACGCCAATGACAGTGACGCCTCTGCTTCTAGGCGACCAGCACCCATTTTGATTTCTTGAATATTTTAAGAGTGATTGGAAGGGAAGAAACATATGGTTGCATTTAATTTGCCTTCATTCTGAATGAGCCTGGGTTTCTGAAATTGTTTTATGAGTGCAGGGAGGGAAAATTTGCTCACTCCTAGCTTTCCCTCATTGCGTCTTAAGCTCTGGCTGGCTTGGTTGCTCCATTAATTCAATTATTTGCAATGATTAATTAAGATTTGTAACCGAACATGAATGATGTTAATGCAGCAATGCAAGTTGGCTGCCAATTACCACTTAGTATTTGGCATATATTTAAATTTTGCCTTGAAGGAAAGATTCATGATAAAGCAAGTAGCACAGACAGCATAAAATTACGGGGATGCTCATAGATTAAACAAGTGAAGGGAAAATTACTGCAGTTGGGTTTTAATATTTTGGACAATAGTACAGACGCAAGTATTGTATAAATGATGAAAAAAAAATCAAAACAAAAATAGTAGGTGTGCCTTCACGTATTACCAAAAGGCAGTGATTGGGAAAGACATTCTAAAAATGCAAGTTTAGTTTACTTTTTAAATGTTTCAAACTTAAAATATCGCGATGAAACCCTTGAGCAGCAATTCTAACTCCGTCCAAAACTGTAACCAATAAAAATGGAAGAATAACGTCTATAATTGGAGGACAAGAGTATAATGTTTGGAGGAAGTTGCAACAGCTCTAAATCACCCTTATCACACCACATTTGATAAATGTGTCACATATATAAGATTAAATACAGTATACTGCCCTTTGATTTAATGCAGCAGAGATTAACATACGTTACATGGGTTCCAATGCTTAGATTGCGAGGAGAGTTTGAATTATGAAACAAGACTTGGATTCCATGAACCATTGTCGATGAAGAAATAATTTGACTGCGGTTTCTAGAGTTTTGACTGGACTTGATAGAATAGATGGGAAATGTTTGTCTGGAACTGTACAAGTCCTGAGTCAAACCATCCAGCAAGGCTTCTAAAAGTTGCAGCTTCATGCAGACAGGGCTAGATGTGTGGAATATTCCCCACAAGAAGCAGTGGCGACTAACTCAGTTAATGTTTGAAATGCATAGGATTGCAAGGTACGGTTATAATGTGATATAGATTCAAGGCAGTGGGATGGAGTTGAATACAAATCCAGCCATGATTTTGTTGAAAAGAAGAACAAGATTGAGGGGCTGGATAGCCTACTCTTCCTATTCTTAAACAACATGTTCAGCTTCTTGCACACTGTAAATCTTAGTTATCCAGAAATTATGCTTTGATTAAGTTCAGTGACCTCTCCAACTACCTTCCGTTGGAATATGACTTTGGTATCAAACCTCCTGTTTCATTCTCACACATTCTGCATCGTACCTTGAAAGCATAAAATTGAAAACCTTTAAGAATGTGGGAATTTTGTGTAAAAGCACAAAGCCTCAATATGATAACTTTGCAAGGGTTCCAGTAAATGACCATAATGGGCTAATTGCTTTGATATTTAATTAAATCGCATTTGCCGTGGATTCTATTGTAAAACAATCACTGAATCACAACAGTTGCATTGCTCTATTAAACAGGTATACTCCACAACTCGGTCCCAGGCTGATTCTGTTTCCTTGACCCTGTGCAATTCAGATATCTTGTTGAGTCACTCGCAGCAGCTGTTCTCAAGCTGCACGGCCAAGTTCGCAGATGGGCAACAGTGTTCCATTCCAGTGTTTGACATCACGCACCAGACTCCACTGTGTGAAGAGCATGCAAAGAAAATGGTAAATAAGTTGTAAAACGGGCTCATTTATTTTCCGTTTTTAGAGTGAACCGGTTGTAATGAAGATTACTGACGGAGATAGAAACCTCCATACGAATGCAATGTCAATGCACACAGATGCCGCCAGATACATTAAGTTACTTAAGTAAACATGCAGGTACAGCAGGCAGTGAAGAAAGCTAATGGCATGTTGGCCTTCGCAACGAGAGGATTTGAGTATAGGAATAAAGAGGTCCTGCAGTTGTACAGGGCCCTGGAGAGACCACATCTGGAGTATTGTGTGCAGTTTTGGTCTCCTAATTTGAGGAAGGACATCCTTGTTATTGAGGGAGTGCAGTGTAGGTTCATGAGGTTAATCCCCGGGATGGCGGGACTGCCTTATGAGGAAACATTGGAAAGACTGGGCTTGTATTCACTGGAATTTAGAAGGATGAGAGGGATTTTTATGGAAACATAAAATTATAAGAGGACTAGACTAGCTAGAAGCAGGAAAAATGTTCCCAATGTTGGGGAGTCCAGGACCAGGGGCCAGAGTCTAAAGCCCCTGTCCCACTTAGGAAACCTGAATGGAAACCTCTGGTGACCTTGCGCCCCACCCAAGGTTTCCGTGAGGTTCCCGGAGGTTTTGGTCACTCTCCCTAATGGTCGAAAGTGGTTTCCGCGGCTTCTTCTATGTTCCTGCGATTATGTCAACAAATTCAAAACCGGCCTTGACTAAAAATAGGTTGCCGTTTGGTCGAAGCCAATGAAGTGGGGTTGCTATTTACTTACAGGCAGTCGAAGGCAATCTCCTTCGCTGACCGGCCATTTTGATTGGCTCATTGGTGTTTTCAGCAAAGATTCAGCAAGGATCTTTGGTTTTCAGGACCTAGAAGGAAGGTAAAATGCCCGGAAGGTAAAATGCCCGCTAACTTTATTAAACTTCTTAAAACTGTCTCCACTCCATCTCCCCACCCCCCCCCCCCCCCCCCACTCTCCTCCATGTCTCCCCTTCGCTCCCCCTCTCTCCCCCTCTCTCCCCTTCTCTCCTTCCCTCCCGCGCTCTCTAAAGGACTTACCGTGCTCTGTGGCAGCCGTTTACCTTCCTCTTCATTGCGCAGACAGCGCTCCTCCTCTGTCCCTGGCCCCCACCTTCGCGATGTGTTTGTGTTTGTGTGTGTGTGTGTGTGGTCGGTAGCAAAGATCCTGTAGGATCTATGGTCAGTAGATGCAGCTCACGCTTCGGTGGAGGCTTTCCAGGCGAGTGACCAAAACCTCTAGCGACTCATGGAAACCTTGGGTGGGGCGCAAGGTCACCAGAGGCTTCCGTTCAGGTTTCCTAAGTGGGACAGGGGCATAAGAATAAAGGGGATTCCCCCAATGCAATTTAAAACTGAGATGAGAAAAAACTTTTCACCCAGAGAGTTGTGAATTTGTGGAATTATCTGCCACAGAAGGCAGTGGAGGCCAATTCACTGGATGAATTTAAAAGAGTTAGATGGAGCTCTTGGGACTAGCGGAATCAAGGGGTATGGGGAGAAGGCATGCACGGGTTACTGATTCTGGATGATCAGCCATGATCACAATGAACGGCTCGAAGGTACTCCTGCACCTATTTTCTATGTTTCTATTGTGCAATTTATGGCTGATGTGGTGCGAGCACACAGGGATATGCTCAGCAGGCCGGGCTATACACACAGGAAAACAAAAGGATGGTTCGGATGTAGACAGGAAGAGCATGTCATATGCCATTGCAGTTCAAGGGTATTAAGGGAGAGCAACATCATGTAGAGTAAAGAAAAGTAAAGAACAAAAATTGTCTATGTTGAATTGAGTATTTGCACATAGAAGTTTACAAAACAAAATCCATTGTGCAACTGTGTCGCAGAGTTTGAAATATGATAAAATCCTTCAACCTTTACTGGCAGTATGTTTATTTTGAGGTGGTTAGGTAGAGATGGAGACAGTCATGATGAACATGAGAAATAGTGGGTTCTGTGGCCAACATTCCTCTCATAGTTTAGTTTATTATTGTCAGGTGTACCAAGGTACAGTGAAAAGCTTTTTTGTTGCGTCCTATCCAGCCAGTGAAAATTATATACATGATTATAATCAGGCCATCCATCGCACAAAATCCATTATCCATCCAGGATAAAGGGAATAATGTTGAGTGCAAGGTAAAGTCTGAAGGTCTCCAACGAGGTAGATGGTAGGTAAGCACTGCTCTCTAGTTGGTGATAGGATAGTTCAGTTGCCTGATAACAGCTGGGAAGACACTATCCCCGAATCTGGAAATATATGTTTTTACACTTCTGCACCTCTTGCCTGATGTCCCTGTCACACGGAGGCCTGGTCCCCCACGCAATCCGTTCCCCAATGTAATATTCCACCACTCACCCATTCCCCCAATGCAATATTACACCACTCACGCATAGCCCCCAACTTTGCAGGCAAGGCTAGTTTCACCTCATCCCCCAACACTCTGTCCCCCTCATCTTCACCCTTCCCTCATCTTTCCCCTCATCTCCTCCCCTCCGCAATCCCTCCCTCACCTCTCCTTTCCCCTACCCTCAGTCACCCTCCCTCTCTCCAAAACTCCTCTCCCCTCCCTACCCCCCTCCCATCCCTCTATCCCCTACACCTCACCTCCCCTATCCCTCCTGACCACCCCCACTGCCCACCTCTCCCTCTATTCCCCACTGCCTACCGCCCCCACTCTCCCCTCCTCTCCCTCTATTCCCGCACTCTCCTCACGTGCCCCACTTTCCCCCTCTCCCTCCCTACCCTTTCCTCTCCCTCAATACCCCCACACTCCCTCCTCACCTCCCCAGGATCTTTCCCCTCTCCTCCTCCCCCAATCCCTCCCACTCCTTTTCCCTACTCTCAGCCACTCCCTCCATCCATAAAAAGCAGCATCTGCAGTTCCTTCCGCCACAGGCCATTCATTGTTAGCTGTGGTTTAGATCCCGCTGACTTGACGATTGGACGAGTTTGCATTGTGTGCGCGTGCATGTCTGTGCGCGCGTGAGTCTCAAACTCCGCGCAAACTGCTCGGCCACCCTGCAACCCGACTCTCCCTCCCTCCCTCTGCCCACTCCGGCTCAGCCGCCGCTCACCCGTCCCCATCCTGTCCGACCGCCCCCTGCTGCCGCTTGGCCCGTCCCCCCCCCTGCTGCTGCCGCCCGGTCTCGGGGGGGGGGGGGGGGGGGGTCGGTGTTCGTCACGATGGGCACCATGAGTTTTGATGAGCTGGTGGAGAAGATCTCCGAGAAGGCCGTGAGGGTGAGTTACTGCAACGGCGGCAGCGGAGGAGACTCAGGGTGGTGTGGGGGGAGGGGGTGGTGTGGGGGGAGGAAGGGGTGGGGGGGGGGTTGTGGGGGTGGGGGAGCTCGGAGAAAAGACGGGGCAGAGGGTGTATCACAGTGGAGGGGGGCAGGAGCCAGCGAGGGGAACCAGAGAGGAAGGGGCTGTAGCTGACGGTGCGCTGAGGACTCACAGTGGTCGCTGGACGTTCTCCTCTGCCGGGATCAGAGTCTCCGTTTTCCAACATCTTCGACTCCGCGTTGGGTTGGGTTGGGCCGGGCCACTTCTGGACCCTCCGAAAATTGTGTCTGGTTGGAGACCAGGCCATCCATCCAGAGCCTCCCTCGGCTCCAGTAAAGACGAGATGGAAACCTCCGACGGCCATCCAGAGCGTCCCTCAGCTCCAGTAAAGACGCGATAGCGCAGGTAGGAGCGGACCGTCCAACGGAGTGACAGGAGAAAAGACCAATCCACGCGGCGCTGATTGGCAGGAGAGGAGATCGATCTGAGCACGCGCAATTTTTAAACCTCGCTAACTTTTACATTAGACCCCCGATCGGAACGAAACTTGGTGCAATCGCAGCAGAGGAGAACGATCAGTAAGCTGGTGAAAAATCGTAGTGCTATCGTGTACCGTTTTTGAGCAAATAGAAAGGCCGCGCATTCCGGAAGATGACAAGATCAGAGCTTTAGTTATATTTATGGAAAGAACAATAATGAATAGCTTTAGTTATGTATAGATTGATATAGATAGATGGATGGATGGATAGTATTTGTTCATCAACTAATGTTTATTGGATTCTACTGTGTACAGAATAACTGATACATTTGTCCAAAGACAAGCATGTAAGCTCAAACTAATTGAATGAAGCATTTGCACCTACATTCCTTTTCAAATTAGCTTACCCATCACATGACATACACTTTTAAGCATTTTTACCATTTGATTACAAACCAAACGATGACAATTTAATGCACAAATAAGTTTTCTTCACTTCCAGTTTTATCCCCATTCTCCCTACTACGATTAGTCTGAAGAAGGGTTCTGATCTGAAATAATATCACCTATCCATTTTCTCCAGAGATGCTGCCTGTCCCGCTGAGTTACTCCAGCATTTTGTGTCTGTGGTATAAATTAGCATCTGCAGTTTTTTTTAATCATGTTATTACACTGTAAAATTATTGCATTGTGTAATCTAGGCTACGTGGTCAGCACCTAAATGGATTTTTTTTCCATCGGAAAGTATGTAGAGCTACCTGTACTTTTCCAGACTGCTGTCTCTCTATCCCCCCCCCCCCCCCCCCCCCCCCCCCACTTGTCGCTCCCTTTCTTCCTCTCCCCCCCCCCCTTTGCCTCTCCCTCTTTTTCCCACCTCTGCTGTGCCACCTTCTTTCCGATCTTATTCTGTGGCTTTGTTCTTCATTTAAGGATAATTTTTTGCGGGGTGACAGTAACCGGAAAGTCCTGCAACAGAGGAAACCCAGGAAGAAAACCAAGCCTCCAGCACTTACCAAAAAACACAAGAAGAAACGGCGAAGAGGCCCAAGGCGGCCTCAGAAACCCATTCCTCCAGCAGTACCCCAGGGCAATCTCACAATGCCTTCCAGTCTTGGCATATCAGTCATGGCTTCCCATGTCAGGTGAGGACTTGCTACTGATGGTGTGTGACTGCAGGTTGTTTGTATTTTGTGTTCATTATTGTTTTTTCCATAAAAATAACATTGCATAAAGAATTGTGATTTAATTCTTATTGGCAGTGTGGCAGACAGCTCTGGTTTCTCAGTGAAATGAGATATACCATTGCATCTTCAGTTTACTTCAGATGTTGGGTTTCCCTTCTCCATTGGCCCTGCTGTCTGCAGTAACTGATACGTTAACAAATGATGATTCTTGTGTTGGAGGAGATACTGCAGATGCTAATTTATACCAAAGATAGACACTAATGCTGGAGTAACGCAGTGGGGCAGGCAGCATCTCTGGAGAAAATGGATAGGTGATTTTTCAGATCAGAACCCTGGTTGAAGGAGATACCATTGCAAAAGAGTTGTATCAGAATAGGAGTTGAGGCCAATTGAGGTACCTCTTGAGAAATGAACATGGGAACACCTTGTCTCTGTGTTCTGTGACACCACTAGGTTGGTGTTTTGCCTGCTGGGGAAGCTTGGGTGCTGTGACTAGTTTTAAATGTTGGTCAAGACCAAGTGGGGAGCATTCTTGCATCTTCGCAGATTGTGGATTCATCTCTTGCTGCAGATACTTTGCCATGTTATTTCAGATGGAGAATAAGAAGTGTTACTGTTCAGAACGACTTGGGATAGTGTACATTTTCTGGAGAAGGTATCCCTGTAGGTAGCAGCATATTCAATTCCATTTGGACACTGGCCTGACTGATTATGCAAACTGTATAAAGGCACTTGATCTGAGCGTAATCTGACAATATCTGATGCTGATCAGCTCACTGGGTAACTTAGTAGCCAAAACTTGGTCGAAAAAATAGGTTTCAATGCCCATCGAGAAGGAAGAGTGGGGTGAAGGGCATGAAGCACCAGTCGCAAGTGTTATAGCCAGGCATCAACAAGACTTTTGTGTGACCGTAATGATAAACGGAGAACAGAAGCAATTGGATAATATGGTGAAGATAACTTTTTCAAACTCATTCTTCTTTTACTAATTGAATTTGAGTGTTTTAACATCATACTGTTTTTTTCCCCCAAACTGTGGTATATTTATACCAGAAGACATGGCTATATTGTATAGCTTTAAGAGGGCATAGCTTTAAGGTGAGAAGGGCAAAGAGATATGCAGGGCAAGATCTTTACATAGAGTGTGGTGAATGCCTGGAATGAGCTGTCAGGGGTGGTGTAGAGAAGATATAATAGTGGCATTTAACATGCTTATGGTAGGCACATGGATATGCAGTGAAATGGCACATGAATGTGCAGGCAGAGGAAATTAGTTTAACTTGGCATCATGTTTGATAGGGACATTTTAGGCTGAAGGACCTGTTCTGTGCCCACAATGTTCCATGTGATGCCTGCCCCTGACCACTGTTTTGTTGAATTCCAGGGACTCTTCAACTCCAGAACTCAGTGCTGACGAAATCCCTGATGACATCACCAACGAGATCACGGATATGCCAAATGACCTGGAACTAAATCAGGAAGAGCTGGCAGAGGTTCTTCAGCGATTGCCTGATGATTTGCAGGACTTCGACCTCTTTGAAGGTGATATTACAATGAAAGTGTTTTTGTTTGAAATGATTCCAGGGAGTGTGTATGTTTTTTTAAATATTTTTCAGAGTGTTGACATCTCTGGTAGGGCCAGCACCTTTTGCCCATCCATAACTTTCCTTGAGAAGGAGGTGTTGAACCGTTTTATTGAACGACTGCAATCCCTCCAATGGAGGTGCTTCCTCGGTGCTGATGTTCCTTATGTGGTAGTTATTTGGTAACGACTTCTCTTTTGAGAAGCAAGGAGAGGGAAGAATTACATTTCATGTTTTTCTTCACTCCTTACAATGCTATGTACGACAGTGATCGCAACTTCTACTGAAGTGTGGATGGCCGTTGGCTCGCTAGAAGCTTATCCGCCCTTTGACAGGTCTTGTTTTTGGTCCTGCTGGGGGTCCTCAGACCCCTCCTCACCTGGCAAACCAGGTGGGGAGACGGTTTAGTCGCCGACTATCCGTCCATGGAGCAGGTAGCACGGGATTACATGGTACCCGTGGCGGGGGGAGCTCCCCCCTGACCTGACCTGAAATTATGGTACAATTTAGTTTCAAAGTCGGTTAAGAAAGAATCAGTCCTATTTGTTGTAGGCCTGGCTTCATATACTGTGAATGCCAGCTTGGGTAGGGATGGCAAATTTTCTCCCGTTAAGTGAATCAGGTGGGTGTTTGCAACAATCTAGTAGTTTCATTACCTTTTAATGTAAAATTGTAGGTTATTTAGTTAACTGAATTTTAAATTTCACAGCTGCTGTAGTGGTATTTGAACCTTCCTTTTGGGATTACCATTCTTGCTATCGATAGCCAATCTAACTACCAAGATACATGCCATTTTATGTCATCGTCAAGATTAAGATTTTTTTTTTTTTAGTTGAAATACCTGAATCATAACTGGGAAAAAATTCCAAGCAATTACACATCTAGGAAGATAAAGCCACCCCAGCCGTTGCAACTATCCTCTTTCAGAGTGTTGAAACACCTTTGAGTCTGGGAACTCTTGTCCCCATTGCAGATGAGTGGTAGTGATCATGCCTCGCTAAAGATTGTGAATTTATATCCCTTTTTAGCACATTTAAGCTGACATAGCAGGGCACTACTGATAGTGCGTTGCTTGTTGGACAAGTCATCTTTCAAATGAAATAATAACCAAGAAATAATAACCAAATAATAATCTTCTCGACAGCCATACAAGTGTTCTTGGTGTTGCGACTAATGCTCATTCCTCAAGCAATATTACTAAATCAGATTTTATTGCTGTCTATCTCATTGCTAATTGTGGGAGCTAGCTGTATGCAAATTGATGGCCATGTTTCAAACATTTCATCAGTAAGAGTATTGAGTATAGAAGCTGGGAGGACATATTGCTGTTATGTAGGACGTTGGTGAGGCCACATTTAGAGTATTGTGTTCAGTTTTGGGCACCATGCTATTGGAAAGATGTTGACAAGCTGGAAAGGATGCTGAGAAGATTTACAAGGATGTTGCCAGGACTTGAGGGCTTGCTATAGCGAGAGGTTGAGCAGGCTAGGACTCTATTCCTTGGAGCGCAGGAAGATGAGGAGTGATCTTATAGAGGTACAAAATCATGAGAGGAATAGATTGGGTAAACACACAGAGTCTCTTGCCCAGAGTAGGGGAATCGACAACCAGAGAACATATGTTTAAGGTGAGGGGCGAATGATTTAATAGCAACCCGAGGGGTAACTTTCTTATACAAAGAGTGGTGGGTGTATGGAACAAGCTGCTGGAGGAGGTATTTGAAGCAGGTACTATCGTAATGTTTAAGAAACATTTAGAGAGATACATGGATATGATATGTTTAGAGAGGTATAGGCCAAACGCAGGGACTAGTGCAGATTGGACATGTTAGTCGGTGTGGGCAGGTTAGGCTGAAGGGCCTGTTTCCCACACTGTATGATTCTATGACTATTGTCATAGTGCCTGTTCCATCAAAGGTTCTCTTAATTGGCTGTGATGTTTTTGCAGCTCCTCTTGTGATAGAATGCAAGAGGCAGGAAGTGGATTCTTAAAATGGGGAAACCAGAAATTATAGCATATAATGAAAAAGGCCGGAATTCAGTAACCATTAATTGTGAGCATTTATCTTGATGATATGTTGAGTGGAAAATTGTGAGGCAGAACTGAATGAACAAAGCTGGCACTTGTTTTTTAATTTGGGCGAACGTGAAGTCATCCGCTTTGGTTTAAGGAGGATATGTCAAACAGAGTACTTTCAAATTAGTGAAGAAATAGAGTTCAGATCAGCTTTGAGATATTTGTAAATCATTAAACTCAGCGATGCACAAAAATAATCAAAAAGGTTAGAAGAATGCTACTCCTATTGCATTTTCCCGAGTACAATCCGATCACCAGAACCTCTCTGGAATTCATACATCAGATTTGTTCCCATTTAAAACCAAATTCACGTCCACTTTAATGAAGAGATGATGCAATGAGCTATGGTTAACATTTTGTGAATGTTATGTTTGGTAACACTGCTTTCAGTGAATTATTATATCAACGGGCTCACAGTAAATAAACTGGTTCCCATAACTGTTTTCCATGCTAGAACTGAACTTGAAGATTAAGAATGTTCCCAGATGATTATTTGAGGCAATTTCACCACAGTTTTGAGCATTGCTGTAGTGGTTCTTCAAGGGTTTAGACAGTGCATTATTTTCTAAAGCAGAGTACGTGATTAAATTATAAACAATTCCCATAACCAGACTGAAGACCTTAACCCTTTTGGTATAGTTATATAAAGTATGATGAGTGAGCAGATTGCTCAATACTCATTAATCTTTTCAATTTCCTGTTGCAGAATGTAACCATCAGAATTATATTCCATGTCTTTGCATCTCTGTATTTTGTGTATTTTGCACTTTTTCATGTACCTCAGCTCTTTTTCTTTCCATCTCAAATTTGCTTCATATTTATCCCTTCTCATTTCTCTGTCAACTGTCAAGGTCTACATCTTATGTTGTCCCACCTGTCAAACTCTGCATTGGTTCCTAGATCTTCCTTGCTGCTTCCCATAATCGAAATGTCCCCAAAACTCTCCTATTAAACCATGGGTCGTTTGTGTAAAAATTAAATTTGTCAATCATTGAATAATATGGATACAAGCATAGCATGTTTTATTTAATCTCAATGATACTTTCAAATTCGGCAGGGGAATCGGTATGTTCAAAGTTTGTTACAGGCAATTGTAAACCTCATTTCTTCTGCCCAGTAGGAACAGAGTAGGCAAGGGTTTAAGATGGCTGATGTCATGGATCACCGTGAGTTTCCCCCATCCCCGTGCTGAAGGGATATGCACGAAGAAACTACGTGTAGTCCTAATCTGAAAGATAAATGTTACACCTCAAACATGTCGCTATTTTATCTAGCATGGTTTGAAAGCTGTTGCCCAATTGGTTTGTGGGCATGAGGCCCGTGAGTGAACATTTTAGTGGATCTGACTGATCCTGATCCCACTACTACTTTACAAATTCCTACTTGCAAAAGACAACCTGAAATCTCTACTGCTAAATTTGACAGGCCAAGACCCCACAAGCTGGAATGATACTAGAAATGGAAAAACATTCAAATTAATATAGCATCTTTTATGAGACACGTTCCACTGTGCGCTACAGTGCCCTCCATAATGTTTGGGACAAAGACCCATCATTTATTTGCCTCTGTACTCCACAATTTGAGATTTGTAATAGAAAAAATCACATGTGGTTTAAGTGCACATTGTCTGATTTTATTAAAGGGTATTTTTATACATTTTGGTTTCACCATGTAGAAATTACAGCTGTGATTATACATAGTCCCCCCATTTCAGGGCACCATAATGTTTGGGACACATGGCTTCACAGGTGTTTATAATTGCTCGGGTGTGTTTAATTGCCTCCTTCATGCAGGTATAAGAGAGCTCTCAGCGCCTCGCCTTTCCTCCAGTCTTTCCATCACCTTTGGAAACTTTTATTGCTGTTTATCAACATGAGGACCAAAGTTGTGCCGATGAAAGTCAAAGAAGTCATTATAAGACTGAGAAACAAGAATAAAACTGTTGTAGACATCAGCCAAACCTTAGGCTTACCAAAATCAACTGTTTGGAACATCATTAGGAAGAAAGAAAGCTTACTAATCGCAAAGGGACTGGCAGGCCAAGGAAGACCTCCTCCGCTGATGACAGGAGAATTCTCTCAATAATAAAGAAAAATCCCAATCACCTGGCCGACAGATCAGAAACACTCTTCAAGAGTCAGGTGTAGATTTGTCAATGACCACTGTCGGCAGAAGACTTCATGAACAGAAATACAAAGGCTACACTGCAAGATGCAAACCACTGATTAGCTGCAAAAATAGGATGGCTAGGTTACAGTTTGCCAAGAAGTACTTAAAAGAGCAACCATAGTTCTGGAAAAAGGTCTTTTGGACAGATGAGACGAAGATTAACTTATATCAGAGTGATGGCAAGAGCAAAGTATGGAGGAGAGAAGGAATTGCCCAAGATCTAAAGCATACCACCTCATCTGTGAAACACGGTAGTGGGTTGTTATGGCCTGGGCATGTATGACTGGCTGCTGAAAGTACTGGCTCACTTATGTTCATTGATGATACAACTGCTGATGGTAGTAACATAATGAATTCTGAAGTGTACAGATACATCCTATCTGCTAAAGTTTAAACAAATGCCTCAAAACTCATTGGCCGGCGGTTCATTCTACAGCAAGACAATGATCCCAAACATACTGCTAAAGCAATAAAGGAGTTTTTCAAAGCTAAAAAATGGTCAATTCTTGAGTGGCCAAGTCAATCACCAGATCTGAACCCAATTGAGCATGTTGTATGCTGAAGAGAAAACTGAAGGGGACTAGCCCCCAAAAAAAGCATTAGCTAAAGATGGCTGCAATACAGGCCTGGCAGAGCATCACCAGAGAAGACATCCAGCAACTGGTGATGTCCATGAATCGCAGACTTCAACCAGTCATTGCATGCAAAGACAATAGACAACAGGTGCAGGATTAGGCCATTCGGCCCTTTGAGCCAGCACCGCCATGCAATGTGATCATGGCTGATCATCCCCAATCAGTTCCCCGTTCCTGCCTTCTCCCCATATCCCCTGACTCCGCTATCTTTAAGAGCCCTATCTAGCTCTCTCTTGAAATTATCCAGAGAACCGGCCTCCATCGCCCTCTGAGGCAGAGAATTCCACACTCACAACTCTCTGTGTTTCCTCATCTCCGTTATAAATGGCTTACCTCTTATCCGGGGGGGGGGGGGGGGGGGGGCACTATGTATAAACACTGCTGTAATTTCTACATGGTGAAACCAAAATGTATAAAAATGACCTCTATTAAAATCTGACAATGTGCACTGTAACCACATGTGATTTTTTCTATTACAAATCTCAAATTGTGGAATACAGAGGCAAATAAATAAATGATGGGTCTTTGTCCCAAACATTATGGAGGGCACTGTAAATACTATTCTGACATTCAACCTGTTCAAAATGTAGGTATTGCCGAAGGCAGATTGGACACGGTGAAATACCATATTTAACAATGAAGCTTTAGACCCTTTTAATTGATAAAGGGCTCCCTGCCTCATGCTCCAGGAAACATCAGAACAAAATATGAGATGAGGTGAGGTTGATCATGAAGATGTTACATAATCTGATGGGCACAACCTTGTCACTGCGGTACTGGTGGATACAAGTCTTCCGCTTTATATGGCATACAGTACTGGTGGATCTAGTCTGTCACCACAATACCACAGTACTCGTGGGTCAGATCTGTTACACCATAATCTGGGTACATTCCTGGTGAGGATAGGTCTGTCAGTCTATAACATGGATACAGTACTGGTAGGACAGCGGTTCACTGGGTTGGCTTGTAAGGAGCAGGCTTTCATTAGTTCAAGCATTACATATCAAATATGTAACCTATTCTGCAGAATTTCAGGTTGGATTTATGGAGAACACTATCACTGCTTTTGGTTGTTTGGTATGGTCTGTCAGCAGTGAGGTGACATTCTTTCTGCTTCTGCTGGCGTCCCGCAGGTAAGAACGGTGAACTGCTGCCAACGACAGAAGAGGCGGAGGAGCTGGAGCGGGCGTTGGAGGCGGTGACTTCGTACGCCGCCTCGCTGGAGTGCCTCAGTTCCATCGGTGATCTAGCGCACACGGACGGAGACGACGACCAGGAGCTGTCGGGCAGGGGAATGGGTGCGTTCGTCGCCGCTGCCGGCATCCCGGTTCTCAGCCGGGCCGTCAACAACGATCTGGGGGATCTCCTCAACGGCCGCATGTCCACCGAGAACTTCTCCAGCCTGGAGCTGGACGAGAACCTCCTGCCCGCCCCCTCGGCGCTGTCCAGCCCGGCCAGCTCGCAGGGCGCCTATGCCTCGCCGCCGGCGGTGGGCCATGCCTCCTTGTCGGCCCTCGGCGAGCGCGCCTACCCGGCACATTTCCACGGCCTGCGGGCCGATGGCAGCCGCTTATCTCCCCGCGCCCATCTGCTGGGCAAGGCCGAGGAGCTGCTGGTGCCGCGGTCTCGTTGTGGGAGCGAACATTCTTGCACGTCCCCCTACAGCAGTGAGCAGGCGCCGTCGCCCTACAGCGACCATGTGGTCTCGCCGCCCCGCCCCCCGCCGCCAGCCTACCCCTCCGACGGTCTCTGTGCTCCCTTCTCGCCTGATGTCGCTGCCCTGCTGCCCGCTCACGTGTTACCAGCTCAGCTCGTCAACTCCAGGCCCCAGTGGGGCACCATCAGCCTGAGCGAGTCGGCCAGCTTCAGTGGCCTGATGGCGCCCGGGCCTGAGGGTCACCTGCTCTCCACCTCGCTCTCCACCTCGCTCTCCACTCCCCACTTGCCCTCCACCTTCTCCAACGCCAAGGCACCCGGCAATGCTGTCCTGCTCGCTGCACTCGGCGAGGCCGGCTTCAGCGGCAATGGCTGCGGCGCCAGTCTGGGCCCATCCTCCCCTCCAGACCTCTCCTCTTCCTCCAACCCCGCCAAGCCGCCTCTGCCACAGTTCAGTGCCGCCTTTGGGCCGCAGCTCGGCTCCCACAGCGGCATCCCCAAGGACGTTCAGCCCACCCACAGCTCGGTCGCACCCCCCACGGGCTTCTCTGTCACCGCCGCCATCAGCACGAACAAGGTCTCGGCACCCTACAGCCCTTCGCAGTGAGTCACGGCGCAATGAAACACCACCCTGTTTTCTCCCTTGCAAGTGAGGGTCGAGATGTTTTCCCCATCTCTGATATATTCAGTGGCTTCTTGGAATTTTTCAAGGGTATCAGCTGGTCGTTTTTCTTAAATCAAACTCTTCCTGCATGTGGTATGAGGGGTAAACCTGTAAGGGCCAAGGCTTTTGGGAGAACCTGACTTGTGACCAAACAGAGATGCCAGTGATTCCTACCTTTATTGATACAAAGTACAAACATAATGGGTAATGCTCATCATTCTCGCATCCAACGTTCCTGATGTCAAAAAGGGGCACATACCTTTTGATTTTGGTAATGAACGACAGACCCAAATCTCTTTGCACACCTGTTTTCTTGGCATATTTCCCTGCTTTCTCCACCTCTAGCATTTATGAACACTGCCTCCTCTATCTCCCCTCCATTCCCAGTCCATCATTGGCATCTCTGTTGTGAGCAGCATTTTAACAAATTGGCAGCCAGACCAAACTCCTGCCAACATTTTTTTAACCAGATATCTCTGACCTGGATATTTTGCCAAGCAGCCACTATGAGTTTAGGTGACTTCCTTTCCACCTTGCTAGGACTTTGTGTGCTTTTTGAACAGGGGAATGGGTGACATTTTGCCCCCTTTTCAGGGCTAAAAGAGCTAATACATTCAGTTTGAGTATATTTTTTATGTAAATACATTAGTACATTTTATGACATTGCTTATTGTATAAAACCATTAAGTATCAAACTCGAGGTAGATGTTTGGCTCATTGAGGCTTTTTATATAATAAAATTGACTCAGATACACACTAAGTTGTAGATCAGGTGCCCACGGTCTCTGCACAGACATGCCCCACATTGCTGTGAGATTCTTAAGCTAGGTGCAGTGCTGACATCATTTATTTGCTAAAATGTAATCCTAAAACTCAGCCTAAAGTCTTCTGTGAATGGACTACTAACAAGCAAATAATTTCAATCTGCAAGGATAACTGGGTGTTTTATAAATGCCATATTTGCAGAGATATCTCCTAAGCTCAAAGCCACGAATAAGATTTATTTTGCCTTCCAGCTGAACATTGCACCCTTCTCCAACAACCCCCTTCACCTCTGTTGTTCTACCTACAATCTCCAGTCCCTATGCCTGCCCCTTCTTGCAAGGGTGTTCAAAACTTAAAGCATCAGTTCTTTTGGCTCCAATTTATATATTTCCATGAGAGGCCAGTTGGAGTTACTCTTCCTAAAATCACAGGTGCTGCACCTGAGAGACCTAATACTCGCAATAAAACTTGTTCACTGAAGCTTTTGTTGCATTTTAGTTAGCTTGGATGGGAGAGAAAATAAAATAACCAGTGTATCTTGGTGTAGGACAGCAGAGGTTGAGGATTTTCTAGGAACAGTGGGAAATTGGGTAGGGTAATGTTACTTCCATTTTTGGGAACCCTTAAAAGCTGGGCTTTTGAGGTGTCGTCATATCGTTAACAGCATCACAGCGTATGGAATCCCAATTTGCTCTCAAACCAGTACTTTTGATGCTCTCAAAGGTTAGTTCATGTGTGGTCTGGAGGTGCTGATCCCTGGCTTCTAGAGTTTGGTTGTTTATTCCACTGCCTCAAGACCTGTATGCAGCTGACACAAAATAACGGTAGCTAAAGTGTGCCACCCACTGTTTTCTACAATGCATCCAGTGTCTTATAATGCCAAATATTTTAGATTTTTTTGAGAGAACTTTTATGTTAAAAGCTCAGCATGTGTATAAAATCTATCCAATGAGCTATAAGCTTGTTTCACTTGTGGAGTTTTCAGATGATATGCTACAATGGGGTTACTCCAGTTTTAACATTTTAATCACACGTACACACTCATAACCTATATTATACATAATATACATCGTATGGAGCTCCTCCATTCAACACTTATGGCATCGCCCAGTTCCCACAGCCTGATCCTCTTATACATTTCCTGCACTCTTAGAACTTCCCATTAAAAATTGAAAGGTCAGGGAAGAGATTCAATGAAACTTTGCTTGTGAATGCTTTGTGCATTTGATTTGAAATAAGGGGCCATTCCCAGTACATCTTGAAAAGGTGTGGAGGATTCCAAGTTAGTGTTATTTGTTTCTTTGAATAAAGGTGAACTTGCTACACATTGTGGAACAGATCCATGCCAGATATGTTTTGTGGAAGGACAATAACAATTTTCTGCACACACAACCCCTTTTTAAATAAAAAAACAAATCGTGCATTCCCAATATTCTATTTTAATTTAAACATCCACATTTTGTTAAACATGATGCCTCTCATCACGGAGTATGCATTCTAATTTTACATTGGTTGTTTACTTAATTGATTGCCATAATAAAGTGCTTCATTGTGTGTGGGTTTGAAAATCGAGTGTGATCTAGTTTAATAATGCTTTCTGTCAGATTAGTTTGGAAGAGAGCAGGTTTTGTCAACCACTTGCTTAATGCGGGAGTTGTTCTATTCAAGTGTCCCAGTTTCTGGGGAGTTTCTTCTGTCTGTCTCAAGTGAAAGCTTGTGAAAGAGAGAGAGAGAGAGAGAGTGTGCAGAAAAGAATCACAATCGCAACTTTGGTTAATTCGGTTACATAGAACACAAACGTGCTGGAGTAACTCAGTGAGTCAGGCAGCAGCTCTGGAGGACATGGACAGGCACTGTTGAGAACCAACCCAAAACGTTGCCGTTCAGAGTCCAGAGTGAAAATGTCATCTATCTTGTCCTCCAGAGATGCTGCCTGACCCACATAGTTACTCCAGCACCTTGTGTTCTGTGCACGATTCCAGCATCTGGTTGCATTTGACAGGTCATACACTCCAGTTTCCTCTAGTCATGGTCTTCCTGTTTGAGATGCGGCTGAGGGACGTGTGTGGTTTTTATCCAGTGGATTATTGACTGGAGACAGCAGATAATGGTCCCCAATCAGAGAACCACTTCATTAGAGTCCCTTCTGACAATTTTAACCGTAGAAAACGACCCACAAGCTTCCCGCTCTAATTCGGGTTGGTGCATTTCTTCGGCACAAACTTACTGGTTTTACTATCTCTCATTACTCCTTGCCCCCAGTCCGCGTTGTATCTCAATACATCGATCTATAGGTCTATTACACCAGTCTTTGCATGCATGCTCCCCTAACACCTTGGCATATGCATCTCTCCACCCAAAGCGCCCTGATTTGTGAGCAATTCTGCGTCCAACTCAGTCTGAACCGCCCCATCATTATCAACCTGATCTTTGAACCACTTCACCCACCCAATACCTTGATCTGTGACACTCTCCACCCCCATCACTCTGGTCTCTGACCTATTTCACTCCTACCGCCCCAATCTCTGAATCACTTTACATCTATCACCCTAGCCTCTGAACCACTTCACCCCTAATGCCCTGGTCTGTGAACCTTCCCATCACCTCAGTCTGTGAACTGTCCCTCCCCATTGCCTCAGTTTGATGAACTGCCCCAAACGTCCCGGTCCCCGAACTGTTTCTCCCTTAACCAATCTGATCTGTGAATCTGCCTACCCCTATCCCCTCAGTGCATTCACTGTGTATTTCTCCATCCTAACCCACTCTGTCCATGCTGTCCACTCTGTCCCAAACCTTGGTCTGTGTACATCAGAGGAAAGTTCCCTGTGTGTGGTATAATTCTGAGTAGCATGAGTATGTTGTTCAGGGTGTAGGTGAGAGCAGGTATTTAGGTGCAGGTTACTTTTGGGCGCTTTTGTCTATTGTGATAACACCACTATTATTAAATTCCAGGTGTTTTAGTCGGACAACCACATAGCTACAGAATTATGGTGATTTTGAGTCTCCCATCTGACTTACTGTGGTAAAAGCATGGATAAGGTTGGCCTAAGAAGGGTCTGTTTCCATACTGCATAGCTCTATGACTCTGAGGTTGGAAATGTGTTTTGGAGCTTTAGTATCGTACAGCCATTTATGGGGGATCATCAGCTCACTGTGCAATGTGTTGGGACCAAGGGCACTTCTGAAGGTTTTGGAACGTAATTCTACTCCTCCAGCTATTTGTCAGGAACTTCTGGGTGGCCCATGCTGTTACAATTTACAGATTACCTTTGTATAAAGTGGGATCTTAAATTATTCCATGCCATTTTATCCTGATTTCTAGAATAACTCATTGTGTTTTGTATACTCTTTCCCCGGTGGCTTAACAGGAATGAGATATTCTTGGCTGATTCTTAGTCATTGCCATTTCTGTTTCTTTAATCTAGGGTCTTTCTTTAATTTTATGTTACAGAGGGAAGGAATATTTGGTATTTATTTCTTGCTGCACTAAGATAAGGGTTTTTGTTTAATGTTGTTACCTGACACTGGATCTGGTTAACCGCCTGTAGTTATCCCTCCTCCATTCATTGCTTTTAATTAACTAGTTTCTCGACCAAAAAAAAGAAACAGCTTTCAAGGGAGTGGGATGAGCAGACTTTACTTTTATAAAATTGATGTTACTTAATGGAAATTTATTTACTATTGAAATTCCCTCATTACTCTCAAATGCTAAGCCAGTAATGAACTGTGGAGAAACTATTAATATGAATAGTTGCAGTCTGAACCATGTTTTGTTCAATGCCTATACATCTTGTTCATTACTCATCAGCGCAGGTCTGGTCAGATTGGAAGTTGTGCTCAAAATTAGATGGGGGGTCTTTGACAGTGCTGCAACTGACGTGCACATCCTCGATGACATGCAAGCAAAGGATTTGTCCATGTGATATGGTTTTGATCTGTCTTTGGTTGCTAACATAAGAAGTAACTGGGGATTAAAGAGTTGCACTCTCTGCTGTCGCAATGAATCACCTTTGATTTGCATCAAGGGAGTGGGATGAGCAGACTTTACTTTTATAAAATTGATGTTACTTTATTGAAATTTATTTACTATTGAAATTATAGCAATTTTTAAAGAATCCATCTGTTTCATCTGGGTTTATAACTGCTGGAATCCATATGTGTGCCCTAACGGTTATATCAGATTGGGATCAAACTTGGAAGTATTGCTGGAATCCTCATTATCCTCATTAGCACCTTTCAGTTGTTTTATTTGCCTTGTGCACAATGCCCGCCAATAGACAATACAGTATAATTCACCCAGGTGCTAATTGTTATCCCTCAGATTGAAAAGTACCACGGACAGCCTGGTGAAACCATTTACTCTTGTCATTCTAGTATAAAACCACACTTTGTGGCAGAGAAGATTTCACCAAGCCAGCTCTTGACTTGGCCACATATTGTCCTGCATTGAACAATTAGGAAAAAAATTGTTATTTTGTGCAACTGTGTTTTTAACCACCCAAGAATAAAGTCTTAGCCAATTTAGGATAGTTATAACCACATTATAAGCAATGACTTATGTTGTCAGCAGCTGGTTTGAAGCATGTCAAGGCCATTAAGATGGTGGAATGGGATGTGTGATCCCAGTAGTTTAAGCAAATTGCTGGAACTGAATTCCCATGTGCATTGTTACCCAAAGAAGTGCATTGAAGAACTACATAGGAAGTAAGCCATACTGAGTTTTAATAACACTTGAGTGATCGGACATTATCTTTTACCATCCATCTTTGGAAAGGATCTTGTAAAAATACTGCAAGATTCGGCACTGCAGAGATTTTTCCTTTCAATTATTATCTTTCCAATACCTGTCAAAATCCTCAGATTTGTCAAAGCACAAAGACCATCTATTGTGTATATAAACAGTTTTTAGTCTAGTTGGTGCAAACTGAGCAGATTTGAGAAGAGGGTTTGTTTGCTTTTGGATACAGTCTGGCGACGGTGGAAAGTGAGCAGGAGCTTAGGCAATAGCAATTCACCTTGAGGACTTAAGAACATGTTTCATTCAGATTTAAAAAAAACCCCTCTTGAAGGAGTTTGGCTTTGCCAGTGAGTTTAAACAACTTGGCCTAAAACTAACATTGTTGATGAGATCAAATTCCTCCAACTATAATAATTTTTATGGGGTAAACATGAAATAACCAGCGAGAGAGGCCATGCAAGGCACAAGTGTCGTGCAATTGTAGTTCAGTCTAATTTCCAAGACAAAGCCACATCACAATTTCTGAACAAGAGTGGTCCACCAAGGTGTATAAGAGGAACTGCAGAGGCTGGTTTACATTGCGGATAGACACAAAATGCTGGAGTAACTCAGCAGGACAGGCAGCATCTCTGGACATAAGGAATGGTTGACGTTTCAGTCTGAAGAAGCTTAACTCTCAGACTGAAGAAGGGTCTCAACCCGAAATGTCACCCATTCGTTCTATCCAGAGATGCTGACTGTCCCACTGAGTTACTCCAGCATTTTGTGTCGACCAAATCATTTGAGCAAAATTTGGTTACTAATATTTTGGAACAAAAGTATGAGGGAAAGTTGATAACGAGACACCCTTTTACTAGGATTTGTGGAAATTCATTGCTGGGCAGCCGCTAAGGAGTAGAGGTCCAGGACCATGTTGCACGTCACATAAGATCAAGCAACCATCTTCTGACCAAGAAAAGCTTTAATCAATCTCTAAATGAGACACACTTTAAAAGGGACTACTATCCTGCAGTGTACAAAACAGGCAATGCAGATACTTTGAACGTTGACCACATATAATAAGCATCTAATCATTGAGACATGTATCATTGTGTGGCTTATACATATCCTGATCCTTACAGTGAGCTTTATGTACTGATGGAGTTGAGAGGTTACTGCTGCCATCAGGCCATCATCATTGGTTGAGAGTATGCTTTATTCTCCTGTGGGCTTGTGGGCTTGCTGGCTTGGTGTTATTTGAATCAGTTTGAACCCAGATTATTGTGAACAGGTTGGCTAACACTTGAGGCTTGCTTTTGATAACACTCTACAGTGCGGTTTGGGAAAGGATGGAACTGAATGAACACAAACCATAATGTTTCATTGTAAGTAAAGCCAAATTATGAGTTGATAAGTTTCTATTTCAATACTTTCAGCTTTTGGACCAAGTGTCAGTAGGAGATTGTAACAACGGCCACAATTAGCATAGTTTTATAAAATATATCTGTAGCATTTGGTTTCTCTTGGTATCACAGTGTATGTAGAAAAACAGAATAAATATTATTAGCCTGCAAGTTGACGATAGAATATATGATAAAATATCTATTTTGTAGCAGAGTCTACTTTAACAGAGTCTATATGAACTGCAGTAATTAGAACTACTGGGAAGTCTCACAGCAAATGTAGAATTATTTATCTGGCAAAATAGTGAGTGGAGGGTAGTTAAATATTATAAATTATGAATGTGACGTCAGGCCAGGCAACTACTGTAGTGTTATGTCCAGGCATAATTGATCTGGAAATTAGCATAACATCTCTACTCTGCCCCAGGTTTGTGTTATTACTATTGTAGCCCTGTAATAATCCATATACGAGCAACCTTCGTTCTGTTCATAACTTGGAAGGGATGACCTGGCAATTTATCCTTTTATTAACAGGGAGAGTCATTGGTTTCTCTAATCGTGTATTTATTGATTTGTCAATGAAACCCTTTTTAGAACTTTGGGAAGTTCAAGGCAGGTGATGGTGAGTGATAGATTCTTAGTTTTCATACATAAATATATATATATATAAAATTTATAAAATCTTTTTTATTGGGAGGTAAAAGTGAAGGACTATGTTAAGCTTGTATGTTGAGCATAAGCATAAAGCCATCCTGACATTTTCCTCTTAGGTTCTCAGGTTTATATATTTTTTAAAAAAGCAGGGAGGAGAGAAAGGAAGGAAGTTAGCAATGAAATAAATATTTTTAATTCCACTTTTATTAGAATTTTGCAGGAGATAAATAGCTGCATCCCACCCAGAGATCTTTTGTAAAAAAAAAAGAAGCAGGAGCAGAACATGAGCATGGAGGCTGATATCCTTCATAAAGGATGTGTAGACTTTTGGTATTTCTCTTGTGACGTACCAAACTTTGGGCACAATCGTGACTGGTTTCTCTTGTTGTTTGACTATATTAAACAAATCCATCAAAGAATATTATAGATTACGATAGTTAAAAGCACAAGAAGCCTGTGTCATTTTATATCACTTTCCCAAGCATGCATTGTACCCACTGGGAATACTGCCTGCTCAGTAAGTCACAGGTATGGGAATACTTGTGCACGGCTCCATGAATCTCCCGGTGTTTTTTTTTAATGATTTAAGGGCATGTAGTGGCAATAGCACAAGTTGTATTTTATATAAAATTGTGCATATAATTTAAAAAAAAAGAAACTTACAACTCATTAGAAGTAGACTTAACCAAACTCTAGAAATGTGTGTGGGGTTTATGGTGAGAAGCATGGATGGTGTGACCGTTAACTCTTTTTTTAGGCCCTTTTTCCTTCACCAACCCCAATGAGTGGTAAAACTGCAGAAGGATGAGAGCTTGAGAATGTCTCTCCTAGAGCAAAGACTTCCATTCTACTGGGAAGGGTTGTTTTAAGATGATGAACTACTCTTTGTAATCAGTTGTGTGTCTGCTGATCGTGACCTTTGAATGAGTCGTGTATGTGTGTGTC